>NW_025958659.1:0-81458 GCF_023159225.1 Perognathus longimembris pacificus | reverse complement strand
TAAATAAACAAATAAAAAATAAGATAAACTCTCAGGATTAGATAAATAATAACAAAAAAATTGTAAAGTGGAGAAAGCGCGAGCGCGCGAATGCACTCAAGCAAACACAAACAGCACAGCACGATGCGTATTTTTTATTAAAATTGACAAAATAAATCAAAAATAAATCAAAAATAAAAATAAGTGGAAAAGGCGAGAGTGCGCGAGCACACAGGAGCAAAGACAAGCAGCGCAGCTTGATGCGTAGTAAAAAAAATAATAAATAGACAACTGGTCGACCTCATTAGAAATAAAAACCCAAAAGATTAGATAGACAAACAAACAAACACATAAATGTGGAGAGAAGGGCAGTGCGCGCAGGAGCAAAGGTAAACAGCAGACAGACCTGAATCCTTATCTTTACAAGGTCGACCTCAGAAATTTGTTCAGTTTGTCTCGGTGACGGATAATGGAAGGAAGGGCAGGCAACTGGTCGACTTCATTTAAATAAACAAATAAAAAATAAGATAAACTCTCAGGAATAGATAAATAATAACAAAAAAATTGTAAAGTGGAGAAAGCGAGAGCGCGCGAATGCACTCAAGCAAACACAAACAGCACAGCACGATGCGTATTTTTTTTTTTAAATTTACAAAATGAATCAAAAATAAATCAAAAATAAAAATAAGTGGAAAAGGCGAGAGTGCGCGAGCACACAGGAGCAAAGACAAGCAGCGCAGCTTGATGCGTAGTAAAAAAAAATAATAAATTGACAACTGGTCGACCTCATTAGAAATAAAAAACCCAAAAGATTAGATAGACAAACAAACAAACACATAAATGTGGAGAGAAGGGCAGTGCGCGCAGGAGCAAAGGTAAACAGCAGACAGACCTGAATCCTTATCTTTAAAAGGTTGTCTTCAGAACTTTGTTCAGTTTGTATCGGTGACGGATAATGGAAGGTAGGGCAGGCAACTGGTCGACTTCATTTAAATAAACAAATAAAAAATAAGATAAACTCTCAGGAATAGATAAATAATAACAAAAAAATTGTAAAGTGGAGAAAGCGAGAGCGCGCGAATGCACTCAAGCAAACACAAACAGCACAGCACGATGCGTATTTTTTTTAAATTGACAAAATAAATCAAAAATAAATCAAAAATAAAATAAGTGGAAAAGGCGAGAGTGCGGCGAGCACACAGGAGCAAAGACAAGCAGCGCAGCTTGATGCGTAGTAAAAAAAATAATAAATAGACAACTGGTCGACCTCATTAGAAATAAAAACCAAAAGATTAGATAGACAAACTAACAAACACATAAATGTGGAGAGAAGGGCAGTGCGAGCAGGAGCAAAGGTAAACAGCAGACAGAACTGAATCCTTATCTTTACAAGGTCGACCTCAGAACTTTGTTCAGTTTGTCTCGGTGACGGATAATGGAAGGAAGGGCAGGCAACTGTTCGACTTCATTAAAAAAAAACAAATAATAAATAAGATAAACTCTCAGGAATAGATAAATAATAACAAAAAAATTGTAAAGTGGAGAAAGCGAGAGCACGCGAATGCACTCAAGCAAACACAAACAGCACAGCACGATGCGTATTTTTTTTTTAAAAATTTACAAAATAAATAAAAAATAAATCAAAAATAAAAATAAGTGGAAAAGGCGAGAGTGCGCGAGCACACAGGAGCAAAGACAAGCAGCGCAGCTTGATGCGTAGTAAAAAAAATAATAAATAGACAACTGGTCGACCTCATTAGAAATAAAAACCCAAAAGATTAGATAGACAAACAAACAAACACATAAATGTGGAGAGAAGGGCAGTGCGCGCAGGAGCAAAGGTAAACAGCAGACAGACCTGAATCCTTATCTTTACAAGGTCGGCCTCAGAACTTTGTTCAGTTTGTCTCGGTGACGGATAATGGAAGGAAGGGCAGGCAACTGGTCGACTTCATTTAAATAAACAAATAAAAAATAATATAAACTCTCAGGATTAGATAAATAATAACAAAAAAATTGTAAAGTGGAGAAAGCGCGAGCGCGCGAATGCACTCAAGCAAACAGAAACAGCACAGCACGATGCGTATTTTTTATTAAAATTGACAAAATAAATCAAAAATAAATCAAAAATAAAAATAAGTGGAAAAGGCGAGAGTGCGCGAGCACACAGGAGCAAAGACAAGCAGCGCAGCTTGATGCGTAGTAAAAAAAATAAAAAATAGACAACTGGTCGACCTCATTAGAAATAAAAACCCAAAAGATTAGATAGACAAACAAACAAACACATAAATGTGGAGAGAAGGGCAGTGCGCGCAGGAGCAAAGGTAAAGAGCAGACAGACCTGAATCCTTATCTTTACAAGGTCGACCTCAGAACTTTGTTCAGTTTGTCTCGGTGACGGATAATGGAAGGAAGGGCAGGCAACTGGTCGACTTCATTTAAATAAACAAATAAAATATAAGATAAACTCTCAGGAATAGATAAATAATAACAAAAACATTGTAAAGTGGAGAAAGCGAGAGCGCGCGAATGCACTCAAGCAAACACAAACAGCACAGCACGATGCGTATTTTTTTTTTAAAATTTACAAAATAAATCAAAAATAAATCAAAAATAAAAATAAGTGGAAAAGGCGAGAGTGCGCGAGCACACAGGAGCAAAGACAAGCAGCGCAGCTTGATGCGTAGTAAAAACAATAATAAATAGACAACTGGTCGACCTCATTAGAAATAAAAACCCAAAAGATTAGATAGACAAACAAACAAACACATAAATGTGGAGAGAAGGGCAGTGCGCGCAGGAGCAAAGGTAAACAGCAGACAGACCTGAAACCTTATTTTTACAAGGTCGACCTCAGAACTTTGTTCAGTTTGTCTCGGTGACGGATAATGGAAGGAAGGGCAGGCAACTGGTCGACTTCATTTAAATAAACAAATAAAAAATAAGATAAACTCTCAGGAATAGATAAATAATAACAAAATATTGTAAAGTGGAGAAAGCGAGAGCGCGCGAATGCACTCAAGCAAACACAAACAGCACAGCACGATGCGTATTTTTTTTTTAAATTGACAAAATGAATCAAAAATAAATCAAAAATAAATATAAGTGGAAAAGGCGAGAGTGCGCGAGCACACAGGAGCAAAGACAAGCAGCGCAGCTTGATGCGTAGTAAAAAAAATAATAAATTGACAACTGGTCGACCTCATTAGAAATAAAAACCCAAAAGATTAGATAGACAAACAAACAAACACATAAATGTGGAGAGAAGGGCAGTGCGCGCAGGAGCAAAGGTAAACAGCAGACAGACCTGAATCCTTATCTTTACAAGGTCGACCTCAGAACTTTGTTCAGTTTGTCTCGGTGACGGATAATGGAAGGAAGGGCAGGCAACTGGTCGACTTCATTTAAATAAACAAATAAAAAATAAGATAAACTCACAGGAATAGATAAATAATAGCAAAAAAATTGTAAAGTGGAGAAAGCGAGAGCGCGCGAATGGACTCAAGCAAACACAAACAGCACAGCACGATGCGTATTTTTTTTTAAAATTGTCAAAATAAATCAAAAATAAATCAAAAATAAAAATAAGTGGAAAAGGCGAGAGTGCGCGAGCACACAGGAGCAAAGACAAGCAGCGCAGCTTGATGCGTAGTAAAAAAAATAATAAATAGACAACTGGTCGACCTCATTAGAAATAAAAACCCAAAAGATTAGATAGACAAACAAACAAACACATAAATGTGGAAAGAAGGGCAGTGCGCGCAGGAGCAAAGGTCACAGCAGACAGACCTGAATCCTTATCTTTACAAGGTCGACCTCAGAACTTTGTTCAGTTTGTCTCGGTGACGGATAATGGAAGGAAGGGCAGGCAACTGGTCGACGTCATTTAAATAAACAAATAAAAAATAAGATAAACTCTCAGGAATAGATAAATAATAACAAAAAAATTATAAGTGGAGAAAGCGAGAGCGCGCGAATGCACTCAAGCAAACACAAACAGCACAGCACGATGCGTATTTTTTTTAAAAATTGACAAAATAAATCAAAAATAAATCAAAAATAAAAATAAGTGGAAAAGGCGAGAGTGCGCGAGCACACAGGAGCAAAGACAAGCAGCGCAGCTTGATGCGTAGTAAAAAAAATAATAAATAGACAACTGGTCGACCTCATTAGAAATGAAAACCCAAAAGATTAGATAGACAAACAGACAAACACATAAATGAGGAGAGAAGGGCAGTGCGCGCAGGTGCAAAGGTAAACAGCAGACAGACCTGAATCCTTATCTTTACAAGGTCGACCTCAGAACTTTGTTCAGTTTGTCTCGGTGACGGATAATGGAAGGAAGGGCAGGCAACAGGTCGACTTCATTTAAATAAACAAATAAAAAATAAGATAAATGCAGGAAGCCGGCAACAACGCCATTACAAGATGGCTCCTACTTCCTTGCAGCCTTACTGGTAAATAACGGCAAAGCCTAACGGACTTACTGGCCTGAACCCCGCGCATGCGCAAGTGAGTTCTAGTCCCAGCCAATCCCGTGGCAGCTGCTAGTAGCAACCAGTCACAGACCAATCAGGGAACGACCCATGCTCACCCAACGGTATATAAGCAGGCGGTTTTGGCCTTTTGGTGCCCCTCGCTTCAGCTCTCCCTCAACCAAGCGGCTCCTCAATAAAATGTGATTGGGAAGGATCCTCGTGTGGTCGTCGCCTTTCCTCGCTGGACGAGGTTGCCGCCCGCCGCAACTGGTGCCGAAACCCGGGACCAGGCGAGGGGTCGAAGAGGATCCAGAACCCAACACATGAGGAGGTAACTTCCCTCAGGTATGTGGACTGCCGTTCCTGTCTGGTGCTTCTTATTATCCTTCCGCTGTGAGTGCTGGTGGCTGGTGTGTGCTTGCTCTGTTTGCGCTGTGATGCCCTTATGGCGCATGGTACGCTCATGCCTGGAAGATGGACACTCCACAGATATAAAGGAAGGTCAAAGGGCCCTTAGTAAGCACCAGGATAGTCTTTCGGAATCCTCATCAGTAAAGGGGGAAGTGGTTGGGCCTAAGGAAAATAAAAATAAGGAAAATAAAAATAAAAAGATGAAAGAAAGAAAAGGGAGACCCCATAAGGGTCTGGAGGAGGGACTGCAGCCCTCCGGAAAATCCTCGATCGCGCAGGCGGTGGGGACAAGACAGACAAAACAAAAGCAAACTCAAAAGGGACAAGGACCAGTTGCCCCGTTGTATCCTTCTTTGGAGGAATTTTCATAAAGAGAAGTATGTGGTCTAGGTTGGCCGCAGCTTTTCCAGTCTTTGAGAACCCAATAACAGATGAAAGGACCTATGAGCCAGTACAATTCAGAAAGAATCTCCAAGAAGGGAGAGCCGAATGGTCGGTGGACATGCTTCTAGGACAGGGAGCTTATGCAGTGGAACAGACCACCTACCCCTTTGAAGTCTACCGCCAGGTAAATGAGATATTTTACAAGGCTTGGCGGGCCTTGCCAAACAAAGGAGAGGTGGCTGGCAACCTTACAAAAGTGATTCAGGCGCCCAATGAACCATTTTCTGATTTTGTGGCACGCATGCTTGAGACGGCGGAGCATGTACTTGGGAATTTGGATGCTGCCATGCCACTTGTACAACAAATAATCTATGAGCAAAGTACCAAGGAATGTAAAAGAGTGATAATTCCTATAAAGGAAAAGGGCCTTGAGGCATGGGTAAAAGCTTGCCGAGAGGTGGGAGGCCCATTGACAAATGCAGGCTTGGCGGCGGCCATGCTTTCTGCCGCTCGCATGGCTAGGGACAACAAACAGAAGGGCTGCTTTAAGTGTGGCCAATTAGGACACTTTAAGCGGCAATGCCCGAAAATTAACATGGACCGGATCTGGTGATAACGAGATCCAGGGGAGCTGTTTGTGTTTTTCCTCAGGGCCAAGAAGTGCCTCACTGGGTGCCAACGAGATTGACCAGGCCTGTGGAAATGACAGAAGAAACCCATTGCGAAAATAAAGACCCGCAAGATGAAGACGCCATCCACTTGCTCTGTGGTACAACTGATCCCCCTGCTACTTGCAACAGTGCTGACTGCAGCCCCGATGGCAGCAAAAGAAATGACACTATGGGCTGTGACTAAGGCATGGCCAGTACCTATGCCCTTGCATGCAGATTCTCCCTTCCTCCCCACCTTGTTTTCTACAGACTGCAACATGGAAGTCCCATGTATTATGGTCTGCCTCTGGTTGGTCTGTCACCTGCGAACCCAAACACGAAGGGACAAGGTTGTAATTTCACAGGCTTTAGCCGCCTTGGAGTATGGAGCTTCCCCCCAGATTTGGCTTTCAGCCCTAAAAAGGGACTAAGCCCTCAATTGCACGGCCTTTGCACCCCAGGAAGCTGGTAGCTTCACTTGCACTAGGGATAGGCGTGCATTTGAGCAGAGCAGGATGCCGGGCAATAGCACCGCACTTGGGAGTCCTGAGGTAACAGGCCCCAAGAAGAGCAAGTCTGATTGCACGTGGGTAGATACCCTAGACCCCACCTCTGGAAAAAAGGTATCGGACGGGTCTGGCGTCCGATGAATGGATAACACTCATGGGAAAGCCAGTACAATGTTCCAAAATAGCACACAGAGATCAGACCTCTACTCTTACCTGCACAGAAACAAAAAGGGGGAACTGCAGGAAGCCGGCAACAACGCCATTACAAGATGGCTCCTACTTCCTTGCAGCCTTACTGGTAAATAACGGCAAAGCCTAACGGACTTACTTGCCTAAACCCCGCGCATGCCCAAGTGAGTTCTAGTCCCAGCCAATCCCGTGGCAGCTGCTAGTAGCAACCAGTCACAGACCAATCAGGGAACGACCCATGCTCACCCAACGGTATATAAGCAGGCGGTTTTGGCCTTTTGGTGCCCCTCGCTTCAGCTCTCCCTCAACCAAGCGGCTCCTCAATAAAATGTGATTGGGAAGGATCCTCGTGTGGTGGTCGCCTTTCCTCGCTGGACGAGGTTGCCGCCCGCCACAGATGAACTCTCAGGAATAGATAAATAATAACAAAAAATTGTAAAGTGGAGAAAGTGAGAGCGCGCGAATGCACTCAAGCAAACACAAACAGCACAGCACGATGCCTATTTTTTTTTAAATTGACAAAATAAATCAAAAATAAATCAAAAATAAAAATAAGTGGAAAAGGCGAGAGTGCGCGAGCACACAGGAGCAAAGACAAGCAGCGCAGCTTGATGCGTAGTAAAAAAAATAATAAATAGACAACTGGTCGACCTCATTAGAAATAAAAACCCAAAAGATTAGATAGACAAACAAACAAACACATACATGTGGAGAGAAGGGCAGTGCGCGCAGGAGCAAAGGTAAACAGCAGACAGACCTGAATCCTTATCTTTACAAGGTCGACTTCAGAACTTTGTTCAGTTTGTCTCGGTGACGGATAATGGAAGGAAGTGCAGGCAACTGGTCGACTTCATTTAAAAAAACAAATAAAAAATAAGATAAACTCTCAGGAATAGATAAATAATAACAAAAAAAATTGTAAAGTGGAGAAAGCGAGAGCGCGCGAATGCACTCAAGCAAACACAAACAGCACAGCACGATGCGTATTTTTTTTAAAATTGACAAAATAAATCAAAAATAAAAATAAGTGGAAAAGGCGAGAGTGCGCGAGCACACAGGAGCAAAGACAAGCAGCGCAGCTTGATGCGTAGTAAAAAAAATAATAAATTGACAACTGGTCGACCTCATTAGAAATAAAAACCCAAAAGATTAGATAGACAAACAAACAAACACATAAATGTGGAGAGAAGGGCAGTGCGCGCAGGAGCAAAGGTAAACAGCAGACAGACCTGAATCCTTATCTTTACAAGGTCGACCTCAGAACTTTGTTCAGTTTGTCTCGGTGACGGATAATGGAAGGAAGGGCAGTCAACTGGTCGACTTCATTTAAATAAACAAATAAAAAATAAGATAAACTCTCAGGAATAGATAAATAATAACAAAAAAATTGTAAAGTGGAGAAAGCGAGAGCGCGCGAATGCACTCAAGCAAACACAAACAGCACAGCACGATGCGTATTTTTTTTTTAAATTTACAAAATGAATCAAAAATAAATCAAAAATAAAAATAAGTGGAAAAGGCGAGAGTGCGCGAGCACACAGGAGCAAAGACAAGCAGCGCAGCTTGATGCGTAGTAAAAAAAATAATAAATTGACAACTGGTCGACCTCATTAGAAATAAAAACCCAAAAGATTAGATAGACAAACAAACAAACACATAAATGTGGAGAGAAGGGCAGTGCGCGCAGGAGCAAAGGTAAACAGCCGACAGACCTGAATCCTTATCTTTAAAAGGTTGTCTTCAGAACTTTGTTCAGTTTGTATCGGTGACGGATAATGGAAGGTAGGGCAGGCAACTGGTCGACTTCATTTAAATAAACAAATAAAAAATAAGATAAACTCTCAGGAATAGATAAATAATAACAAAAAAATTGTAAAGTGGAGAAAGCGAGAGCGCGCGAATGCACTCAAGCAAACAAAACAGCACAGCACGATGCGTATTTTTTTTTAAATTGACAAAATAAATCAAAAATAAATCAAAAATAAAAATAAGTGGAAAAGGCGAGAGTGCGCGAGCACACAGGAGCAAAGACAAGCAGCGCAGCTTGATGCGTAGTAAAAAAAATAATTAATAGACAACTGGTCGACCTCATTAGAAATAAAAACCCAAAAGATTAGATAGACAAACAAACAAACACATAAATGTGGAGAGAAGGGCAGTGCGCGCAGGAGCAAAGGTAAACAGCAGACAGACCTGAATTCTTATCTTTACAAGGTCGACCTCAGAACTTTGTTCAGTTTGTCTCGGTGACGGATAATGGAAGGAAGGGCAGGCAACTGGTCGACTTCATTTAAATAAACAAATAAAAAATAAGATAAACTCTCAGGAATAGATAAATAATAACAAAAAAATTGTAAAGTGGAGAAAGCGAGAGCGCGCGAATGCACTCAAGCAAACACAAACAGCACAGCACGATGCGTATTTTTTTTAAAAAATTTACAAAATAAATAAAAAATAAATCAAAAATAAAAATAAGTGGAAAAGGCGAGAGTGCGCGAGCACACAGGAGCAAAGACAAGCAGCGCAGCTTGATGCGTAGTAAAAAAAATAATAAATAGACAACTGGTCGACCTCATTAGAAATAAAAACCCAAAAGATTAGATAGACAAACAAACAAACACATAAATGTGGAGAGAAGGGCAGTGCGCGCAGGAGCAAAGGTAAACAGCAGACAGACCTGAATCCTTATCTTTACAAGGTCGACCTCAGAACTTTGTTCAGTTTGTCTCGGTGACGGATAATGGAAGGAAGGGCAGGCAACTGGTCGACTTCATTTAAAAAAACAAATAAAAAAGAAGATAAACTCTCAGAAATAGATAAATAATAACAAAAAAATTGTAAAGTGGAGAAAGCGAGAGCGCGCGAATGCACTCAAGCAAACACAAACAGCACAGCACGATGCATATTTTTTTTAAATTGACAAAATAAATAAAAAAAAATCAAAAATAAACAAAAGTGGAATAGGCGAGAGTGCGTGAGCACACAGGAGCAAAGACAAGCAGCGCAGCTTGATGCGTAGTAAAAAAAATAATTAATAGACAACTGGTCGACCTAATTAGAAATAAAAACCCAAAAGATTAGATAGACAAACAAACAAACACATAAATGTGGAGAGAAGGGCAGTGCGCGCAGGAGCATAGGTAAACAGCAGACAGACCTGAATCCTTATCTTTACAAGGTCGACCTCAGAACTTTGTTCAGTTTGTCTCGGTGACGAATAATGGAAGGAAGGGCAGGCAACTGGTCGACTTCATTTAAATAAACAAATAAAAAATAAGATAAACTCTCAGGAATAGATAAATAATAACAAAAAAATTGTAAAGTGGAGAAAGCGAGAGCGCGCGAATGCACTCAAGCAAACACAAACAGATCAGCACGATGCGTATTTTTTTTTAAATTGACAAAATAAATCAAAAATAAATCAAAAATAAAAATAAGTGGAAAAGGCGAGAGTGCGCTTGCACACAGGAGCAAAGACAAGCAGCGCAGCTTGATGCGTAGTAAAAAAAATAATAAATAGACAACTGGTCGACCTCATTAGAAATAAAAACCCAAAAGATTAGATAGACAAACAAACAAACACATAAATGTGGAGAGAAGGGCAGTGCGCGCAGGAGCAAAGGTAAACAGCAGACAGACCTGGATCCTTATCTTTACAAGGTCGACCTCAGAACTTTGTTCAGTTTGTCTCGGTGACGGATAATGGAAGGAAGGGCAGGCAACTGGTCGACTTCATTTAAATAAAAAAATAAAAAATAAGATAAACTCTCAGGAATAGATAAATAATAACAAAAAAATTGTAAAGTGGAGAAAGCGAGAGCACGCGAATGCACTCAAGCAAACACAAACAGCACAGCACGATGCGTATTTTTTTTAATTGACAAAATAAATCAAAAATAAATCAAAAATAAAAATAAGTGGAAAAGGCGAGAGTGCGCGAGCACATAGACAAAGATAAGCAGCGCAGCTTGATGCATAGTAAAAAAAATAATAAATAGACAACTGGTCGACCTCATTAGAACAAAAACCCAAAAGATTAGATAGACAAACAAACAAACACATAAATGTGGAGAGAAGGGCAGTGCGCGCAGGAGCAAAGGTAAACAGCAGACAGACCTGGATCCTTATCTTTACAAGGTCGACCTCAGAACTTTGTTCAGTTTGTCTCGGTGACGGATAATGGAAGGAAGGGCAGGCAACTGGTCGACTTCAATTAAATAAAAAAATAAAAAATAAGATAAACTCTCAGGAATAGATAAATAATAACAAAAAATTGTAAAGTGGAGAAAGCGAGAGCGCGCGAATGCACTCAAGCAAACACAAACAGCACAGCACGATGCGTATTTTTTTTTAATTGACAAAATAAATCAAAAATAAATCAAAAATAAAAATAAGTGGAAAAGGCGAGAGTGCGCGAGCACATAGGCAAAGACAAGCAGCGCAGCTTGATGCGTAGTAAAAAAAATAATAAATAGACAACTGGTCGACCTCATTAGAAATAAAAACCCAAAAGATTAGATAGACAAACAAACAAAAACATAAATGTGGAGAGAAGGGCAGTGCGCGCAGGAGCAAAGGTAAACAGCAGACAGATCTGAATCCTTATCTTTACAAGGTCGACCACAGAACTTTGTTCAGTTTGTCTCGGTGACGGATAATGGAAGGAAGGGCAGGCAACTGGTCGACTTCATTTAAATAAACAAATAAAAATTAAGATAAACTCTCAGGAATAGATAAATAATAACAAAAAAATTGTAAAGTGGAGAAAGCGAGAGCGCGCGAATGCACTCAAGCAAACACAAACAGCACAGCACCATGCGTATTTTTTTTAAATTGACAAAATAAATCAAAAATAAAAATACGTGGAAAAGGCGAGAGTACGCGAGCACACAGGAGCAAAGACAAGCAGCGCAGCTTGATGTGTAGTAAAAAAAATAATTAATAGACAACTGGTCGACCTAATTAGAAATAAAAACCCAAAAGATTAGATAGACAAACAAACAAACACATAAATGTGGAGAGAAGGGCAGTGCGCGCAGGAGCATAGGTAAACAGCAGACAGACCTGAATCCTTATCTTTACAAGGTCGACCTCAGAACTTTGTTCAGTTTGTCTCGGTGACGAATAATGGAAGGAAGGGCAGGCAACTGGTCGACTTCATTTAAATAAACAAATAAAAAATAAGATAAACTCTCAGGAATAGATAAATAATAACAAAAAAATTGTAAAGTGGAGAAAGCGAGAGCGCGCGAATGCACTCAAGCAAACACAAACAGATCAGCACGATGCGTATTTTTTTTTAAATTGACAAAATAAATCAAAAATAAATCAAAAATAAAAATAAGTGGAAAAGGCGAGAGTGCGCTTGCACACAGGAGCAAAGACAAGCAGCGCAGCTTGATGCGTAGTAAAAAAAATAATAAATAGACAACTGGTCGACCTCATTAGAAATAAAAACCCAAAAGATTAGATAGACAAACAAACAAACACATAAATGTGGAGAGAAGGGCAGTGCGCGCAGGAGCATAGGTAAACAGCAGACAGACCTGAATCCTTATCTTTACAAGGTCGACCTCAGAACTTTGTTCAGTTTGTCTCGGTGACGGATAATGGAAGGAAGGGCAGGCAACTGGTCGACTTCATTTAAATAAACAAATAAAAAATAAGATAAACTCTCAGGAATAGATAAATAATAACAAAAAAATTGTAAAGTGGAGAAACCGAGAGCGCGCGAATGCACTCAAGCAAACACAAACAGCACAGCACGATGCGTATTTTTTTTTAAATTGACAAAATAAATCAAAAATAAATCAAAAATAAAAATAAGTGGAAAAGGCGAGAGTGCGCGAGCACACAGGTGCAAAGACAAGCAGCGCAGCTTGATGCGTAGTAAAAAAAATAATAAATAGACAACTGGTCGACCTCATTAGAAATAAAAACCCAAAAGATTAGATAGACAAACAAACAAACACATAAATGTGGAGAGAAGGGCAGTGCGCGCAGGAGCCAAGGTAAACAGCAGACAGACCTGAATCCTTATCTTTACAAGGTCGACCTCAGAACTTTGTGCAGTTTGTCTCGGTGACGGATAATGGAAGGAAGGGCAGGCAACTGGTCGACTTCATTTAAATAAACAAATAAAAAATAAGATAAACTCTCAGGAATAGATAAATAATAACAAAAAAATTGTAAAGTGGAGAAACCGAGAGCGCGCGAATGCACTCAAGCAAACACAAACAGCACAGCACGATGCGTATTTTTTTTTAAATTGACAAAATAAATCAAAAATAAATCAAAAATAAAAATAAGTGGAAAAGGCGAGAGTGCGCGAGCACACAGGTGCAAAGACAAGCAGCGCAGCTTGATGCGTAGTAAAAAAAATAATAAATAGACAACTGGTCGACCTCATTAGCAATAAAAACCCAAAAGATTAGATAGACAAACAAACAAACACATAAATGTGGAGAGAAGGGCAGTGCGCGCAGGAGCAAAGGTAAACAGCAGACAGACCTGAATCCTTATCTTTACAAGGTCGACCTCAGAACTTTGTTCAGTTTGTCTCGGTGACGGATAATGGAAGGAAGGGCAGGCAACTGGTCGACTTCATTTAAATAAACAAATAAAAAATAAGATAAACTCTCAGGAATAGATAAATAATAACAAAAAAATTGTAAAGTGGAGAAAACGAGAGCGCGCGAATGCACTCAAGCAAACACAAACAGCACAGCACGATGCGTATTTTTTTAAAATTGACAAAATAAATCAAAAATAAATCAAAAATAAAAATAAGTGGAAAAGGCGAGAGTGCGCGAGCACACAGGAGCAAAGACAAGCAGCGCAGCTTGATGCGTAGTAAAAAAAATAATAAATAGACAACTGGTCGACCTCATTAGAAATAAAAACCCAAAAGATTAGATAGACAAACAAACAAACACATACATGTGGAGAGAAGGGCAGTGCGCGAAGGAGCAAAGGTAAACAGCAGACAGACCTGAATCCTTATCTTTACAAGGTCGACCTCAGAACTTTGTTCAGTTTGTCTCGGTGACGGATAATGGAAGAAAGTGCAGGCAACTGGTCGACTTCATTTAAAAAAACAAATAAAAAATAAGATAAACTCTCAGGAATAGATAAATAATAACAAAAAAAAATGTAAAGTGGAGAAAGCGAGAGCGCGCGAATGCACTCAAGCAAACACAAACAGCACAGCACGATGCGTATTTTTTTTAAAATTGACAAAATAAATCAAAAATAAAAATATGTGGAAAAGGCGAGAGTACGCGAGCACACAGGAGCAAAGACAAGCAGCGCAGCTTGATGTGTAGTAAAAAAAATAATAAATAGACAACTGGTCGACCTCATTAGAAATAAAAACCCAAAAGATTAGATAGACAAACAAACAAACACATAAATGTGGAGAGAAGGGAAGTGCGAGCAGGAGCAATGGTAAACAGCAGACAGACCTGAATCCTTATCTTTACAAGGTCGACCTCAGAACTTTGTTCAGTTTGTCTCGGTGACGGATAATGGAAGGAAGGGCAGGCAACTGGTCGACTTCATTTAAATAAACAAATAAAAAATAAGATAAACTCTCAGGAATAGATAAATAATAACAAAAAAATTGTAAAGTGGAGAAAGCAAGAGCGCGCGAATGCACTCAAGCAAACACAAACAGCACAGCACGATGCGTATTTTTTTTTAAATTGACAAAATGAATCAAAAATAAATCAAAAATAAAAATAAGTGGAAAAGGCGAGAGTGCGCGAGCACACAGGAGCAAAGACAAGCAGCGCAGCTTGATGCGTAGTAAAAAAAATAATAAATTGACAACTGGTCGACCTCATTAGAAATAAAAACCCAAAAGATTAGATAGACAAACAAACAAACACATAAATGTGGAGAGAAGGGCAGTGCGCGCAGGAGCAAAGGTAAACAGCAGACAGACCTGAATCCTTATCTTTACAAGGTCGACCTCAGAACTTTGTTCAGTTTGTCTCGGTGACGGATAATGGAAGGAAGGGCCGGCAACTGGTCGACTTCATTTAAATAAACTAATAAAAAATAAGATAAACTCTCAGGAATAGATAAATAATAACAAAAAAATTGTAAAGTGGAGAAAGCGAGAGCGCGCGAATGCACTCAAGCAAACACAAACAGCACAGCACGATGCGTATTTTTTTTTAAAATTGACAAAATAAATCAAAAATAAATCAAAAATAAAAATAAGTGGAAAAGGCGAGAGTGCGCGAGCACACAGGAGCAAAGACAAGCAGCGCAGCTTGATGCGTAGTAAAAAAAATAATAAATAGACAACTGGTCGACCTCATTAGAAATAAAAACCCAAAAGATTAGATAGACAAACAAACCAACACATAAATGTGGAGAGAAGGGCAGTGCGCGCAGGAGCAAAGGTAAACAGCAGACAGACCTGAATCCTTATCTTTAAAAGGTCGTCTTCAGAACTTTGTTCAGTTTGTATCGGTGACGGATAATGGAAGGTAGGGCAGGCAACTGGTCGACTTCATTTAAATAAACAAATAAAAAATAAGATAAACTCTCAGGAATAGATAAATAATAACAAAAAAATTGTAAACTGGAGAAAGCGAGAGCGCACGAATGCACTCAAGCAAACAAAACAGCACAGCACGATGCGTATTTTTTTTAAATTGACAAAATAAATCAAAAATAAATCAAAAATAAAAATAAGTGGAAAAGGCGAGAGTGCGCGAGCACACAGGAGCAAAGACAAGCAGCGCAGCTTGATGCGTAGTAAAAAAAATAATTAATAGACAACTGGTCGACCTCATTAGAAATAAAAACCCAAAAGATTAGATAGACAAACAAACAAACACATAAATGTGGAGAGAAGGGCAGTGCGCGCAGGAGCAAAGGTAAACAGCAGACAGACCTGAATCCTTATCTTTACCAGGTCGACCTCAGAACTTTGTTCAGTTTGTCTCGGTGACGGATAATGGAAGGAAGGGCAGGCAACTGGTCGACTTCATTTAAATAAACAAATAAAAAATAAGATAAACTCTCAGGAATAGATAAATAATAACAAAAAAATTGTAAAGTGGAGAAAGCGAGAGCGCGCGAATGCACTCAAGCAAACACAAACAGCACAGCACGATGCGTATTTTTTTTTAAATTGACAAAATAAATCAAAAATAAATCAAAAATAAAAATAAGTGGAAAAGGCGAGAGTGCGCTAGCACGCAGGAGCAAAGACAAGCAGCGCAGCTTGATGCGTAGTAAAAAAAATAATAAATAGACAACTGGTCGACCTCATTAGAAATAAAAACCCAAAAGATTAGATAGACAAACAGACAAACACATAAATGAGGAGAGAAGGGCAGTGCGCGCAGGAGCAAACGTAAACAGCAGACAGACCTGAATCCTTATCTTTACAAGGTCGACCTCAGAACTTTGTTCAGTTTGTCTCGGTGACGGATAATGGAAGGAAGGGCAGGCAACAGGTCGACTTCATTTAAATAAACAAATAAAAAATAAGATAAATGCAGTAAGCCGGCAACAACGCCATTACAAGATGGCTCCTACTTCCTTGCAGCCTTACTGGTAAATAACGGCAAAGCCTAACGGACTTACTGGCCTGAACCCCGCGCATGCGCAAGTGAGTTCTAGTCCCAGCCAATCCCGTGGCAGCTGCTAGTAGCAACCAGTCACAGACCAATCAGGGAACGACCCATGCTCACCCAACGGTATATAAGCAGGCGGTTTTGGCCTTTTGGTGCCCCTCGCTTCAGCTCTCCCTCAACCAAGCGGCTCCTCAATAAAATGTGATTGGGAAGGATCCTCGTGTGGTCGTCGCCTTTCCTCGCTGGACGAGGTTGCCGCCCGCCGCAACTGGTGCCGAAACCCGGGACCAGGCGAGGGGTCGAAGAGGATCCAGAACCCAACACATGAGGAGGTAACTTCCCTCAGGTATGTGGACTGCCGTTCCTGTCTGGTGCTTCTTATTATCCTTCCACTGTGAGTGCTGGTGGCTGGTGTGTGCTTGCTCTGTTTGCGCTGTGATGCCCTTATGGCGCATGGTACGCTCATGCCTGGAAGATGGACACTCCACAGATATAAAGGAAGGTCAAAGGGCCCTTAGTAAGCACCAGGATAGTCTTTCGGAATCCTCATCAGTAAAGGGGGAAGTGGTTAGGCCTAAGGAAAATAAAAATAAGGAAAATAAAAATAAAAAGATGAAAGAAAGAAAAGGGAGACCCCATAAGGGTCTGGAGGAGGGACTGCAGCCCTCCGGAAAATCCTCGATCGCGCAGGCGGTGGGGACAAGACAGACAAAACAAAAGCAAACTCAAAAGGGACAAGGACCAGTTGCCCCGTTGTATCCTTCTTTGGAGGAATTTTCATAAAGAGAAGTATGTGGTCTAGGTTGGCCGCAGCTTTTCCAGTCTTTGAGAACCCAATAACAGATGAAAGGACCTATGAGCCAGTACAATTCAGAAAGAATCTCCAAGAAGGGAGAGCCGAATGGTCGGTGGACATGCTTCTAGGACAGGGAGCTTATGCAGTGGAACAGACCACCTACCCCTTTGAAGTCTACCGCCAGGTAAATGAGATATTTTACAAGGCTTGGCGGGCCTTGCCAAACAAAGGAGAGGTGGCTGGCAACCTTACAAAAGTGATTCAGGCGCCCAATGAACCATTTTCTGATTTTGTGGCACGCATGCTTGAGACGGCGGAGCGTGTACTTGGGAATTTGGATGCTGCCATGCCACTTGTACAACAAATAATCTATGAGCAAAGTACCAAGGAATGTAAAAGAGTGATAATTCCTATAAAGGAAAAGGGCCTTGAGGCATGGGTAAAAGCTTGCCGAGAGGTGGGAGGCCCATTGACAAATGCAGGCTTGGCGGCGGCCATGCTTTCTGCCGCTCGCATGGCTAGGGACAACAAACAGAAGGGCTGCTTTAAGTGTGGCCAATTAGGACACTTTAAGCGGCAATGCCCGAAAATTAACATGGACCGGATCTGGTGATAACGAGATCCAGGGGAGCTGTTTGTGTTTTTCCTCAGGGCCAAGAAGTGCCTCACTGGGTGCCAACGAGATTGACCAGGCCTGTGGAAATGACAGAAGAAACCCATTGCGAAAATAAAGACCCACAAGATGAAGACGCCATCCACTTGCTCTGTGGTACAACTGATCCCCCTGCTACTTGCAACAGTGCTGACTGCAGCCCCGATGGCAGCAAAAGAAATGACACTATGGGCTGTGACTAAGGCATGGCCAGTACCTATGCCCTTGCATGCAGATTCTCCCTTCCTCCCCACCTTGTTTTCTACAGACTGCAACATGGAAGTCCCATGTATTATGGTCTGCCTCTGGTTGGTCTGTCACCTGCGAACCCAAACACGAAGGGACAAGGTTGTAATTTCACAGGCTTTAGCCGCCTTGGAGTATGGAGCTTCCCCCCAGATTTGGCTTTCAGCCCTAAAAAGGGACTAAGCCCTCAATTGCACGGCCTTTGCACCCCAGGAAGCTGGTAGCTTCACTTGCACTAGGGATAGGCGTGCATTTGAGCAGAGCAGGATGCCGGGCAATAGCACCGCACTTGGGAGTCCTGAGGTAACAGGCCCCAAGAAGAGCAAGTCTGATTGCACGTGGGTAGATACCCTAGACCCCACCTCTGGAAAAAAGGTATCGGACGGGTCTGGCGTCCGATGAATGGATAACACTCATGGGAAAGCCAGTACAATGTTCCAAAATAGCACACAGAGATCAGACCTCTACTCTTACCTGCACAGAAACAAAAAGGGGGAACTGCAGGAAGCCGGCAACAACGCCATTACAAGATGGCTCCTACTTCCTTGCAGCCTTACTGGTAAATAACGGCAAAGCCTAACGGACTTACTTGCCTGAACCCCGCGCATGCGCAAGTGAGTTCTAGTCCCAGCCAATCCCGTGGCAGCTGCTAGTAGCAACCAGTCACAGACCAATCAGGGAACGACCCATGCTCACCCAACGGTATATAAGCAGGCGGTTTTGGCCTTTTGGTGCCCCTCGCTTCAGCTCTCCCTCAACCAAGCGGCTCCTCAATGAAATGTGATTGGGAAGGATCCTCGTGTGGTGGTCGCCTTTCCTCGCTGGACGAGGTTGCCGCCCGCCACAGATAAACTCTCAGGAATAGATAAATAATAACAAAAAAATTGTAAAGTGGAGAAAGCGAGAGCGCGCGAATGCACTCAAGCAAACACAAACAGCACAGCACAATGCCTATTTTTTTTTAAATTGACAAAATAAATAAAAAATAAATCAAAACTAAAAATAAGTGGAAAAGGCGAGAGTGCGCGAGCACACAGGAGCAAAGACAAGCAGCGCAGCTTGATGCGTAGTAAAAAAAATAATAAATTGACAACTGGTCGACCTCATTAGAAATAAAAACCCAAAAGATTAGATAGACAAACAAACAAACACATAAATGTGGAGAGAAGGGCAGTGCGCGCAGGAGCAAAGGTAAACAGCAGACAGACCTGAATCCTTATCTTTACAAGGTCGACCTCAGAACTTTGTTCAGTTTGTCTCGGTGACGGATAATGGAAGGAAGGGCCGGCAACTGGTAGACTTCATTTAAATAAACAAATAAAAAATAAGATAAACTCTCAGGAATAGATAAATAATAACAAAAAAATTGTAAAGTGGAGAAAGCGAGAGCGCGCGAATGCACTCAAGCAAACACAAACAGCACAGCACGATGCGTATTTTTTTTTTAAATTGACAAAATAAATCAAAAATAAATCAAAAACAAAAATAAGTGGAAAAGGCGAGAGTGCGCGAGCACACAGGAGCAAAGACAAGCAGCGCAGCTTGATGCGTAGTAAAAAAAATAATAAATAGACAACTTGTCGACCTCATTAGAAATAAAAACCCAAAACATTAGATAGACAAACAAACAAACACATAAATGTGGAGAGAAGGGCAGGGCGCGCAGGAGCAAAGGTAAACAGCAGACAGACCTGAATCCTTATCTTTACAAGGTCGACCTCAGAAATTTGTTCAGTTTTTCTCGGTGACGGATAATGGAAGGAAGGGCAGGCAACTGGTCGACTTCATTTAAATAAACAAATAAAATATAAGATAAACTCTCAGGAATAGATAAATAATAACAAAAAAATTGTAAAGTGGAGAAAGCGAGAGCGCGCGAATGCACTCAAGCAAACACAAACAGCACAGCACGATGCGTATTTTTTTTTAAAATTGACAAAATAAATCAAAAATAAAAATAAGTGGAAAAGGCGAGAGTGCGCGAGCACACAGGAGCAAAGACAAGCAGCGCAGCTTGATGCGTAGTAAAAAAAATAATAAATAGACAACTGGTCGACCTCATTTGAAATAAAAACCCAAAAGATTAGATAGACAAACAAACAAACACATAAATGTGGAGAGAAGTGCAGTGCGCGCAGGAGGAAAGGTAAACAGCAGACAGACCTGAATCCTTATCTTTACAAGGTCGCCCTCAGAACTTTGTTCAGTTTGTCTCGGTGACGGGTAATGGAAGGAAGGGCAGGCAACTGGTCGACTTCATTTAAATAAACAAATAAAAAATAAGATAAACTCTCAGGAATAGATAAATAATAACAAAAAAATTGTAAATTGGAGAAAGCGAGAGCGCGCGAATGCACTCAAGCAAACACAAACAGCACAGCACGATGCGTATTTTTTTTTAAAATTGACAAAATAAATCAAAAATAAATCAAAAATAAAAATAAGTGGAAAAGGCGAGAGTGCGCGAGCACACAGGAGCAAAGACAAGCAGCGCAGCTTGATGGGTAGTAAAAAAAATAATAAATAGACAACTGGTCGACCTCATTAGAAGTAAAAACCCAAAAGATTAGATAGACAAACAAACAAACACATAAATGTGGAGAGAAGGGCAGTGCGCGCAGGTGCAATGGTAAACAGCCGACAGACCTGAATCCTTATCTTTACAAGGTCGAGGTCAGAACTTTGTTCAGTTCGTCTCGGTGACGGATAATGGAAGGAAGGGCTGGCAACTGGTCGACTTCATTTAAATAAACAAATAAAAAATAAGATAAACTCTCAGGAATAGATAAATAATAACAAAAAAATTGTAAAGTGGAGAAAGCGAGAGCGCGCGAGTGCACTCAAGCAAACACAAACAGCACAGCACGATGCGTATTTTTTTTAAATTGACAAAATAAATCAAAAATAAATCAAAAATTAAAATAAGTGAAAAAGGCGAGGGTGCGAGAGCACACAGGAGCAAAGATTAGCAGCGCAGCTTGATGCGTAGTAAAAAAAAATAATAAATAGACAACTGGTCGACCTCATTAGAAATAAAAACCCCAAAGATTAGATAGACAAACAAACAAACACATAAATGTGGAGAGAAGGTCAGTGCGCGCAGGAGCAAAGGTAAACAGCAGACAGACCTGAATCCTTATCTTTACAAGGTCGACCTCAGAACTTTGTTCAGTTTGTCTCGGTGACGGATAATGGAAGGAAGGGCAGGCAACTGGTCGACTTCATTTAAATAAACAAATAAAAAATAAGATTAAGTCTCAGGAATAGATAAATAATAACAAAAAAATTGTAAAGTGGAGAAAGCGAGAGCGCGCGAATGCACTCAAGCAAACACAAACAGCACAGCACGATGCGTATTTTTTTTAAAATTGACAAAATAAATCAAAAATAAATCAAAAATAAAAATAAGTGGAAAAGGCGAGAGTGCGCGAGCACACAGGAGCAAAGACAAGCAGCGCAGCTTGATGCGTAGTGAAAAAAATAATAAATAGACAACTGGTCGACCTCATTAGAAATAAAAACCCAAAAGATTAGATAGACAAACAAACAAACACATAAATGTGGAGAGAAGGGCAGTGCGCGCAGGAGCAAAGGTAAACAGCAGACAGACCTGAATCCTTATCTTTACAAGGTCGACCTCAGAACTTTGTTCAGTTTGTCTCGGTGACGGATAATGGAAGGAAGGGCAGGCAACTGGTCGACTTCATTTAAATAAACAAACAAAAAATAAGATAAACTCTCAGGAACAGATAAATAATAACAAAAAAATTGTAAAGTGGAGAAAGCAAGAGCGCGCGAATGCACTCAAGCAAACACAAACAGCACAGCACGATGCGTATTTTTTTTTAAATTGACAAAATAAATCAAAAATAAATCAAAAATAAAAATAAGTGGAAAAGGCGAGAGTGCGCGAGCACACAGCAGCAAAGACAAGCAGCGCAGCTTGATGCGTAGTAAAAAAAATAATAAATAGACAACTGGTCGACCTCATTAGAAATAAAAACCCAAAAGATTAGATAGACAAACAAACAAACACATAAATGTGGAGAGAAGGGCCGTGCGCGCAGGAGGAAAGGTAAACAGCAGACATACCTGAATCCTTATCTTTACAAGGTCGACCTCAGAACTTTGTTCAGTTTGTCTCGGTGACAGATAATGGAAGGAAGGGCAGGCAACTGGTCGACTTCATTTAAATAAACAAATAAAAAATAAGATAAACTCTCAGGAATAGATAAATAATAACAAAAAAATTGTAAATTGGAGAAAGCGAGAGCGCCCGAATGCACTCAAGCAAACACAAACAGCACAGCACGATGCGTATTTTTTTTAAAATTGACAAAATAAATCAAAAATAAATCAAAAATAATAATAAGTGGAAAAGGCGAGAGTGCGTGAGCACACAGGAGCAAAGACAAGCAGCGCAGCTTGATGCGTAGTAAAAAAAATAATAAATAGACAACTGGTCGACCTCATTAGAAATAAAAACCCAAAAGATTAGATAGACAAACAAACAAACACATAAATGTGGAGAGAAGGGCAGTGCGCGCAGGAGCAAAGGTAAACAGCAGACAGACCTGAATCCTTATCTTTACAAGGTCGACCTCAGAACTTTGTTCAGTTTGTCTCGGTGACGGATAATGGAAGGAAGGGCAGGCAACTGGTCGACTTCATTTAAATAAACAAATAAAAAATAAGATTAAGTCTCAGGAATAGATAAATAATAACAAAAAAATTGTAAAGTGGAGAAAGCGAGAGCGCGCGAATGCACTCAAGCAAACACAAACAGCACAGCACGATGCGTATTTTTTTTAAAATTGACAAAATAAATCAAAAATAAATCAAAAATAAAAATAAGTGGAAAAGGCGAGAGTGCGCGAGCACACAGGAGCAAAGACAAGCAGCGCAGCTTGATGCGTAGTGAAAAAAATAATAAATAGACAACTGGTCGACCTCATTAGAAATAAAAACCCAAAAGATTAGATAGACAAACAAACAAACACATAAATGTGGAGAGAAGGGCAGTGCGCGCAGGAGCAAAGGTAAACAGCAGACAGACCTGAATCCTTATCTTTACAAGGTCGACCTCAGAACTTTGTTCAGTTTGTCTCGGTGACGGATAATGGAAGGAAGGGCAGGCAACTGGTCGACTTCATTTAAATAAACAAACAAAAAATAAGATAAACTCTCAGGAACAGATAAATAATAACAAAAAAATTGGAAAGTGGAGAAAGCAAGAGCGCGCGAATGCACTCAAGCAAACACAAACAGCACAGCACGATGCGTATTTTTTTTTAAATTGACAAAATAAATCAAAAATAAATCAAAAATAAAAATAAGTGGAAAAGGCGAGAGTGCGCGAGCACACAGCAGCAAAGACAAGCAGCGCAGCTTGATGCGTAGTAAAAAAAATAATAAATAGACAACTGGTCGACCTCATTAGAAATAAAAACCCAAAAGATTAGATAGACAAACAAACAAACACATAAATGTGGAGAGAAGGGCCGTGCGCGCAGGAGGAAAGGTAAACAGCAGACATACCTGAATCCTTATCTTTACAAGGTCGACCTCAGAACTTTGTTCAGTTTGTCTCGGTGACAGATAATGGAAGGAAGGGCAGGCAACTGGTCGACTTCATTTAAATAAACAAATAAAAAATAAGATAAACTCTCAGGAATAGATAAATAATAACAAAAAAATTGTAAATTGGAGAAAGCGAGAGCGCGCGAATGCACTCAAGCAAACACAAACAGCACAGCACGATGCGTATTTTTTTTAAAATTGACAAAATAAATCAAAAATAAATCAAAAATAATAATAAGTGGAAAAGGCGAGAGTGCGTGAGCACACAGGAGCAAAGACAAGCAGCGCAGCTTGATGCGTAGTAAAAAAAATAATAAATAGACAACTGGTCGACCTCATTAGAAATAAAAACCCAAAAGATTAGATAGACAAACAAACAAACACATAAATGTGGAGAGAAGGGCAGTGCGCGCAGGAGCAAAGGTAAACAGCAGACAGACCTGAATCCTTATCTTTACAAGGTCGACCTCAGAACTTTGTTCAGTTTGTCTCGGTGACGGATAATGGAAGGAAGGGCAGGCAACTGGTCGACTTCATTTAAATAAACAAATAAAAAATAAGATAAACTCTCAGGAATAGATAAATAATAACAAAAAAATTGTAAAGTGGAGAAAGCGAGAGCGCGCGAATGCACTCAAGCAAACACAAACAGCACAGCACGATGCGTATTTTTTTTTAAATTGACAAAATAAATCAAAAATAAAAATAAGTGGAAAAGGCGAGAGTGCGCGAGCACACAGGAGCAAAGACAAGCAGCGCAGCTTGATGCGTTGTAAAAAAAATAATAAATAGACAACTGGCCGACCTCATTAGAAATAAAAACCCAAAAGATTAGATAGACAAACAAACAAACACATAAATATGGAGAGAAGGGCAGTGCGCGCAGGAGCAAAGGTAAACAGCAGACAGACCTGAATCCTTATCTTTACAAGGTCGACCTCAGAACTTTGTTCAGTTTGTCTCGGTGACGGATAATGGAAGGAAGGGCAGGCAACTGGTCGACTTCATTTACATAAACAAATAAAAAATAAGATAAACTCTCAGGAATAGATAAATAATAACAAAAAAATTGTAAAGTGGAGAAAGCGAGAGCGCGCGAATGCACTCAAGCAAACACAAACAGCACAGCACGATGCGTATTTTTTTTTTAAATTGACAAAATAAATCAAAAATAAATCAAAAATAAAAATAAGTGGAAAAGGCGAGAGTGCGCGAGCACACAGGAGCAAAGACAAGCAGCGCAGCTTGATGCGTAGTAAAAAAAGTAATAAATAGACAACGGGTCGACCTCATTAGAAATAAAAACCCAAAAGATTAGATAGACAAACAAACAAACACATAAATGTGGAGAGAAGGGCAGTGCGCGCAGGAGCAAAGGTAAACAGCAGACAGACCTGAATCCTTATCTTTACAAGGTCGACCTCAGAACTTTGTTCAGTTTGTCTAGGTGACGTATAATGGAAGGAAGGGCAGGCAACTGGTCAACTTCATTTAAATAAACAAATAAAAAATAAGATAAACTCTCAGGAATAGATAAATGATAACAAAAAAATTGTAAAGTGGAGAAAGCGAGAGCGCGCGAATGCACTCAAGCAAACACAAACAGCACAGCACGATGCGTATTTTTTTTTAAATTGACAGAATAAATCGAAAATAAATCAAAAATAAAAATAAGTGGAAAAGGCGAGAGTGCGCGAGCACACAGGAGCAAAGACAAGCAGCGCAGCTTGATGCGTAGTAAAAAAAATAATAAATAGACAATTGGTCGACCTCATTAGAAATAAAAACCCAAAAGATTAGATAGACAAACAAACAAACACATAAATGTGGAGAGAAGGGCAGTGCGCGCAGGAGCAAAGGTAAACAGCAGACAGACCTGAATCCTTATCTTTACAACGTCGACCTCAGAACTTTGTTCAGTTTGCCTCGGTGACGGATAATGGAAGGAAGGGCAGGCAACTGGTCGACTTCATTTAAATAAACAAATAAAAAATAAGATAAACTCTCAGGAATAGATAAATAATAACAAAAAAAATGTAAAGTGGAGAAAGCGAGAGCGTGCGAATGCACTCAAGCAAACACAAACAGCACAGCACGATGCGTATTTTTTTTAAATTGACAAAATAAATCAAAAATAAATCAAAAATAAAAATAAGTTTAAAAGGCGAGAGTGCGCGAGCACACAGGAGCAAAGACAAGCAGCGCAGCTTGATGCGTAGTAAAAAAAGTAATAAATAGACAAATGGTCGACCTCATTAGAAATAAAAACCCAAAAGATTAGATAGACAAACAAACAAACACATAAATGTGGAGAGTAGGGCAGTGCGCGCAGGAGCAAAGGTAAACAGCAGACAGACCTGAATCCTTATCTTTACAAGGTCGACCTCAGAAATTTGTTCAGTTTGTCAAGGTGACGGTTAATGGAAGGAAGGGCAGGCAACTGGTCGACTTCATTTAAATAAACAAATAAAAAATAAGATATACTCTCAGGAATAGATAAATAATAACAAAAAATTGTAAAGTGGAGAAAGCGAGAGCGCGCGAATGCACTCAAGCAAACACAAACAGCACAGCACGATGCGTATTTTTTTTAAATGGACAAAATAAATCAAAAATATAACAAAAATAAAAATAAGTGGAAAAGGAGAGAGTGCGCGATCCCACAGGAGCAAAGACAAGCAGCGCAGCTTGATGCGTAGTAAAAAAAATAATAAATAGACAACTGGTCGACCTATTAGAAATAAAAACCCAAAAGATTAGATAGACAAACAAACAAACACATAAATGTGGAGAGAAGGGCAGTGCGCGCAGGAGCAAAGGTAAACAGCAGACAGACCTGAATCCTTATCTTTACAAGGTCGACCTCAGAACTTTGTTCAGTTTGTCTCGGTGACGGATAATGGAAGGAAGGGCAGGCAACTGGTCGACTTCATTTAAATAAACAAATAAAAAATAAGATAAACTCTCAGGAATAGATAAATAATAACAAAAAAATTGTAAAGTGGAGAAAGCGAGAGCGCGCGAATGCACTCAATCAAACACAAACAGCACAGCACGATGCGTATTTTTTTTAAATTGACAAAATAAATAAAAAATAAATAAAAAATAAAAATAAGTGCAAAAGGCGAGAGTGCGCGAGCACACAGGAGCAAAGAGAAGCAGCGCAGCTTGATGCGTAGTAGAAAAAATAATCAATAGACAACTGGTCGACCTCATTAGAAATAAAAACCCAAAAGATTAGATAGACAAACAAACAAACACATAAATGTGGAGAGAAGGGCAGTGCGCGCAGGAGCAAAGGTAAACAGCAGACAGACCTGAATCCTTATCTTTACAAGGTCGACCTCAGAACTTTGTTCAGTTTGTCTCGGTGACGGATAATGGAAGGAAGGGCAGGCAACTGGTCGACTTCATTTAAATAAACAAATAAAAAATAAGATAAACTCTCAGGAATAGATAAATAATAACAAAAAAATTGTAAAGTGGAGAAAGCGAGAGCGCGCGAATGCACTCAAGCAAACACAAACAGCACAGCACGATGCGTATTTTTATTAAATTGACAAAATAAATCAAAAATAAATCAAAAATAAAAATAAGTGGAAAAGGCGAGAGTGTGCGAGCACACAGGAGCAAAGACAAGCAGCGCAGCTTGATGCGTAGTGAAAAAAATAATAAATAGACAACTGGTCGACCTCATTAGAAATAAAAACCCAAAAGATTAGATAGACAAACAAACAAACACATAAATGTGGAGAGTAGGGCAGTGCGCGCAGGAGCAAAGGTAAACAGCAGACAGACCTGAATCCTTATCTTTACAAGGTCGACCTCAGAACTTTGTTCAGTTTGTCTCGGTGACGGATAATGGAAGGAAGGGCAGGCAACAGCTCGACTTCATTTAAATAAACAAATAAAAAATAAGATATACTCTCAGGAACAGATAAATAATAAGAAAAAATTGTAAAGTGGAGAAAGCGAGAGCGCGCGAATGCACTCAAGCAAACACAAACAGCACAGCAAGATGCGTATTTTTTTTTAAATTGACAAAATAAATCAAAAATAAATCAAAAATAAAAATAAGTGGAAAAGGCGAGAGTGTGCGAGCACACAGGAGCAAAGACAAGCAGCGCAGCTTGATGCGTAGTAAAAATTATAATAAATAAACAACTGGTCGACCTCATTAGAAATAAAAACCCAAAAGATTATATAGACAAACAAAAAACACATAAATGTGGAGAGAAGGGCAGTGCGCGCAGGAGCAAAGGTAAACAGCAGACAGACCTGAATCCTTATCTTTACAAGGTCGACCTCAGAACTTTGTTCAGTTTGTCTCGGTGACGGATAATGGAAGGAAGGGCAGGCAACTGGTCGACTTCATTTAAATAAACAAATAAAAAATAAGATAAACTCTCAGGAATAGATAAATAATAACAAAAAAATTGTAAAGTGGAGAAAGCGAGAGCGCGCGAATGCACTCAAGCAAACACAAACAGCACAGCACGATGCGTATTTTTTTTTAAATTGACAAAATAAATCAAAAATAAAAATAAGTGGAAAAGGCGAGAGTGCGCGAGCACACAGGAGCAAAGACAAGCAGCGCAGCTTGATGCGTAGTAAAAAAAATAATAAATAGACAACTGGTCGACCTCATTAGAAATACAAACCCAAAAGACTAGATAGTCAAACAAACAAACACATAAATATGGAGAGAAGGGCAGTGCGCGCAGGAGCAAAGGTAAACAGCAGACAGAATTGAATCCTTATCTTTACAAGGTCGACCTCAGAACTTTGTTCAGTTTGTCTCGGTGACAGATAATGAAAGGAAGGTCAGGCAACTGGTCGACTTCATTTAAATAAACAAATAAAAAATAAGATAAACTCTCAGGAATAGATAAATAATAAAAAAATTGTAAAGTGGAGAAAGCGAGAGAGCGCGAATGCACTCAAGCAAACACAAACAGCACAGCACGATGCGTATTTTTTTTTTAAATTGACAAAATAAATCAAAAATAAATCAAAAATAAAAATAAGTGGAAAAGGCGAGAGTGCGCGAGCACACAGGTGCAAAGACAAGCAGCGCAGCTTGATGCGTAGTAAAAAAAATAATAAATAGACAACTGGTCGACCTCATTAGAAATAAAAACCCAAAAGATTAGATAGACAAACAAACAAACACATAAATGTGGAGAGAAGGGCAGTGTGCGCAGGAGCAAAGGTAAACAGCAGACAGACCTGAATCCTTATCTTTACAAGGTCGACCTCAGAACTTTGTTCAGTTTGTCTCGGTGACGGATAATGGAAGGAAGGGCAGGCAACTGGTCGACTTCATTTAAATAAACAAATAAAAAAGAAGATAAACTCTCAGGAATAGATAAATAATAACAAAAAAATTGTAAAGTGGAGAAAGCGAGAGCGCGCGAATGCACTCAAGCAAACACAAACAGCACAGCACGATGCGTATTTTTTTTAAATTGACAAAATAAATCAAAAATAAATCAAAAATAAAAATAAGTGGAAAAGGCGAGAGTGCGCGAGCACACAGGAGCAAAGACAAGCAGCGCAGCTTGATGCGTAGTAAAAAAAATAATAAATAGACAACTGGTCGACATCATTAGAAATAAAAACCCAAAAGATTATATAGACAAACAAAAAACACATAAATGTGGAGAGAAGGGCAGTGCGCGCAGGAGCAAAGGTAAACAGCAGACAGACCTGAATCCTTATCTTTACAAGGTCGACCTCAGAACTTTGTTCAGTTTGTCTCGGTGACGGATAATGGAAGGAAGGGCAGGCAACTGGTCGACTTCATTTAAATAAACAAATAAAAAATAAGATAAACTCTCAGGAATAGATAAATAATAACAAAAAAAATGTAAAGTGGAGAAAGCGAGAGCGTGCGAATGCACTCAAGCAAACACAAACAGCACAGCACGATGCGTATTTTTTTTAAATTGACAAAATAAATCAAAAATAAATCAAAAATAAAAATAAGTTTAAAAGGCGAGAGTGCGCGAGCACACAGGAGCAAAGACAAGCAGCGCAGCTTGATGCGTAGTAAAAAAAGTAATAAATAGACAAATGGTCGACCTCATTAGAAATAAAAACCCAAAAGATTAGATAGACAAACAAACAAACACATAAATGTGGAGAGTAGGGCAGTGCGCGCAGGAGCAAAGGTAAACAGCAGACAGACCTGAATCCTTATCTTTACAAGGTCGACCTCAGAAATTTGTTCAGTTTGTCAAGGTGACGGTTAATGGAAGGAAGGGCAGGCAACTGGTCGACTTCATTTAAATAAACAAATAAAAAATAAGATATACTCTCAGGAATAGATAAATAATAACAAAAAATTGCAAAGTGGAGAAAGCGAGAGCGCGCGAATGCACTCAAGCAAACACAAACAGCACAGCACGATGCGTATTTTTTTTAAATTGACAAAATAAATCAAAAATATAACAAAAATAAAAATAAGTGGAAAAGGAGAGAGTGCGCGATCCCACAGGAGCAAAGACAAGCAGCGCAGCTTGATGCGTAGTAAAAAAAATAATAAATAGACAACTGGTCGACCTATTAGAAATAAAAACCCAAAAGATTAGATAGACAAACAAACAAACACATAAATGTGGAGAGAAGGGCAGTGCGCGCAGGAGCAAAGGTAAACAGCAGACAGACCTGAATCCTTATCTTTACAAGGTCGACCTCAGAACTTTGTTCAGTTTGTCTCGGTGACGGATAATGGAAGGAAGGGCAGGCAACTGGTCGACTTCATTTAAATAAACAAATAAAAAATAAGATAAACTCTCAGGAATAGATAAATAATAACAAAAAAATTGTAAAGTGGAGAAAGCGAGAGCGCGCGAATGCACTCAATCAAACACAAACAGCACAGCACGATGCGTATTTTTTTTAAATTGACAAAATAAATAAAAAATAAATAAAAAATAAAAATAAGTGCAAAAGGCGAGAGTGCGCGAGCACACAGGAGCAAAGACAAGCAGCGCAGCTTGATGCGTAGTAGAAAAAATAATCAATAGACAACTGGTCGACCTCATTAGAAATAAAAACCCAAAAGATTAGATAGACAAACAAACAAACACATAAATGTGGAGAGAAGGGAAGTGCGCGCAGGAGCAAAGGTAAACAGCAGACAGACCTGAATCCTTATCTTTACAAGGTCGAACTCAGAACTTTGTTCAGTTTGTCTCGGTGACGGATAATGGAAGGAAGAGCAGGCAACTGGTCGACTTCATTTAAATAAACAAATAAAAAATAAGATAAACTCTCAGGAATAGATAAATAATAACAAAAAAATTGTAAAGTGGAGAAAGCGAGAGCGCGCGAATGCACTCAAGCAAACACAAACAGCACAGCACGATGCGTATTTTTATTAAATTGACAAAATAAATCAAAAATAAATCAAAAATAAAAATAAGTGGAAAAGGCGAGAGTGTGCGAGCACACAGGAGCAAAGACAAGCAGCGCAGCTTGATGCGTAGTGAAAAAAATAATAAATAGACTACTGGTCGACCTCATTAGAAATAAAAACCCAAAAGATTAGATAGACAAACAAACAAACACATAAATGTGGAGAGTAGGGCAGTGCGCGCAGGAGCAAAGGTAAACAGCAGACAGACCTGAATCCTTATCTTTACAAGGTCGACCTCAGAACTTTGTTCAGTTTGTCTCGGTGACGGATAATGGAAGGAAGGGCAGGCAACAGCTCGACTTCATTTAAATAAACAAATAAAAAATAAGATATACTCTCAGGAACAGATAAATAATAACAAAAAATTGTAAAGTGGAGAAAGCGAGAGCGCGCGAATGCACTCAAGCAAACACAAACAGCACAGCAAGATGCGTATTTTTTTTTAAATTGACAAAATAAATAAAAAATAAATCAAAAATAAAAATAAGTGGAAAAGGCGAGAGTGTGCGAGCACACAGGAGCAAAGACAAGCAGCGCAGCTTGATGCGTAGTAAAAATTATAATAAATAAACAACTGGTCGACCTCATTAGAAATAAAAACCCAAAAGATTTTATAGACAAACAAAAAACACATAAATGTGGAGAGAAGGGCAGTGCGCGCAGGAGCAAAGGTAAACAGCAGACAGACCTGAATCCTTATCTTTACAAGGTCGACCTCAGAACTTTGTTCAGTTTGTCTCGGTGACGGATAATGGAAGGAAGGGCAGGCAACTGGTCGACTTCATTTAAATAAACAAATAAAAAATAAGATAAACTCTCAGGAATAGATAAATAATAACAAAAAAATTGTAAAGTGGAGAAAGCGAGAGCGCGCGAATGCACTCAAGCAAACACAAACAGCACAGCACGATGCGTATTTTTTTTTAAATTGACAAAATAAATCAAAAATAAAAATAAGTGGAAAAGGCGAGAGTGCGCGATCACACAGGAGCAAAGACAAGCAGCGCAGCTTGATGCGTAGTAAAAAAAATAATAAATAGACAACTGGTCGACCTCATTAGAAATAAAAACCCAAAAGATTAGATAGACAAACAAACACATAAATGTGGAGAGAAGGGCAGTGCGCGCAGGAGCAAAGGTAAAGAGCAGACAGACCTGAATCCTTATCTTTACAAGGTCGACCTCAGAACTTTGTTCAGTTTGTCTCGGTGACGGATAATGGAAGGAAGGGCAGGCAACTGGTCGACTTCATTTAAATAAACAAATAAAAAATAAGATAAACTCTCAGGAATAGATAAATAATAACAAACAATTGTAAAGTGGAGAAAGCGAGAGCGCGGGAATGCACTCAAGCAAACACAAACAGCACAGCACGATGCGTATTTTTTTTTTAAATTGACAAAATAAATCAAAAATAAAAATAAGTGGAAAAGGCGAGAGTGCGCGAGGACACAGGAGCAAAGACAAGCAGCGCAGCTTGATGCGTAGTAAAAAAAATAATAAATAGACAACTGGTCGACCTCATTAGAAATAAAAACCCAAAAGATTAGATAGACAAACAAACAAACACATAAATGTGGAGAGAAGGGCAGGGGGCGCAGGAGCAAACGTAAACATCAGACAGACCTGAATCCTTATCTTTACAAGGTCGACCTCAGAACTTTGTTCAGTTTGTCTCGGTGACGGATAATGGAAGGAAGGGCAGGCAACTGGTCGACTTCTTTAAATAAACAAATAAAAAATAAGATAAATTCTCAGGAATAGATAAATAATAACAAAAAAATTGTAAAGTGGAGAAAGCGAGAGCGCGCGAATGCACTCAAGCAAACACAAACAGCACAGCACGATGCGTATTTTTTTTTAAATTGACAAAATAAATCAAAAATAAATCAAAAATAAAAATAAGTGGAAAAGGCGAGAGTGCGCGAGCACACAGGAGCAAAGACAAGCAGCGCAGCTTGATGCGTAGTAAAAAAAATAGTAAATAGACAACTGGTCGACCTCATTAGAAATAAAAACCCAAAATATTAGATAGACAAACAAACAAACACATAAATGTGGAGAGAAGGGCAGTGCGCGCAGGAGCAAAGGTAAACAGCAGACAGACCTGAATCCTTATCTTTACAAGGTCGACCTCAGAACTTTGTTCAGTTTGTCTCGGTGACGGATAATGGAAGGAAGGGCAGGCAACTGGTCGACTTCATTTAAATAAACAAATAAAAAATAAGATAAACTCTCAGGAATAGATAAATAATAACAAAAAAATTGTAAAGTGGAGAAAGCGAGAGCGCGCGAATGCACTCAAGCAAACACAAACAGCACAGCACGATGCGTATTTTTTTTTAAATTGACAAAATAAATCAAAATTAAATCAAAAATAAAAATAAGTGGAAAAGGCGAGAGTGCGGGAGCACACAGGAGCAAAGACAAGCAGCGCAGCTTGATGCGTAGTAAAAAAAATAATAAATAGACAACTGGTCGACCTCATTAGAAATAAAAACCCAAAAGATTAGATAGACAAACAAACACATAAATGTGGAGAGAAGGGCAGTGCGCGCAGGAGCAAAGGTAAACAGCAGACAGACCTGAATCCTTATCTTTACAAGGTCGACCTCAGAACTTTGTTCAGTTTGTCTCGGTGACGGATAATGGAAGGAAGGGCAGGCAACTGGTCGACTTCATTTAAATAAACAAATAAAAATAAGATAAACTCTCAGGAATAGATAAATAATAACAAAAAAATTGTAAAGTGGAGAAAGCGAGAGCGCGCGAATGCACTCAAGCAAACACAAACAGCACAGCACGATGCGTATTTTTTTTTAAAATTGACAAAATAAATGAAAAATAAATCAAAAATAAAAATAAGTGGAAAAGGCGAGAGTGCGCGAGCCCACAGGAGCAAAGACAAGCAGCGCAGCTTCATGCGTAGTAAAAAAAATAATAAATAGACAACTGGTCGACCTCATTAGAAATAAAAACCCAAAAGATTAGATAGACAAACAAACAAACACATAAATGTGGAGAGAAAGGCAGTGCAGGCAGGAGCAAAGGTAAACAGCAGACAGACCTGAATCCTTATCTTTACAAGGTCGACCTCAGAACTTTGTTCAGTTTGTCTCGGTGACGGATAATGGAAGGAAGGGCAGGCAACTGGTCAACTTCATTTAAATAAACAAATAAAAATAAGATAAACTCTCAGGAATAGATAAATAATAACAAAAAAATTGTAAAGTGGAGAAAGCGAGAGCGCGCGAATGCACTCAAGCAAACACAAACAGCACAGCACGATGCGTATTTTTTTTAAAAACTGACAAAATAAATGAAAAATAAATCAAAAATAAATATAAGTGGAAAAGGCGAGAGGAGTGCGCGAGCACTCAGGAGCAAAGACAAGCAGCGCAGATTGATGCGTAGTAAAAAAAATAATAAATAGACAACTGGTCGACCTCATTAGAAATAAAAACCCAAAAGATTAGATAGACAAACAAACAAACACATAAAGGTGGAGAGAAGGGCAGTGTGCGCAGGAGCAAAGGTAAACAGCAGACAGACCTGAATCCTTACCTTTACAAGGTCGACCTCAGAACTTTGTTCAGTATGTCTCAGTGACGGATAATGGAAGGAAGGGCAGGCAACAGGTCGACTTCATTTAAATAAACAAATAAAAAATAAGATAAACTCTCAGGAATAGATAAATAATAACAAAAAAATTGTAAAGTGGAGAAAGCGAGAGCGCGCTAATGCACTCAAGCAAACACAAACAGCACAGCACGATGCGTATTTTTTTTAATTGACAAAATAAATCAAAAATAAAAATAAGTGGAAAAGGCGAGACTGCGCGAGCACACAGGAGCAAAGACAAGCAGTGCAGCTTGATGCGTAGTAAAAAAAATAATAAATAGACAACTGGTCGACCTCATTAGAAATAAAAACCCAAAAGATTAGATAGACAAACAAACAAACACATAAATGTGGAGAGAAGGGCAGTGCGCGCAGGAGCAAAGGTAAACAGCAGACAGACCTGAATCCTTTTCTTTACAAGGTCGACCTCAGAACTTTGTTCAGTTTGTCTCGGTGACGGATAATGGAAGGAAGGGCAGGCAACTGGTCGACTTCATTTAAATAAACAAATAAAAAATAAGATAAACTCTCAGGAATAGATAAATAATAACAAAAAAATTGTAAAGAGGAGAAAGCGAGAGCGCGCTAATGCACTCAAGCAAACACAAACAGCACAGCACGATGCGTATTTTTTTTAAATTGACAAAATAAATCAAAAATAAATCAAAAATAAAAATAAGTGGAAAAGGCGAGAGTGCGGGAGCACACAGGAGCAAAGACAAGCAGCGCAGCTTGATGCGTAGTAAAAAAATAATAAATAGACAACTGGTCGACCTCATTAGAAATAAAAACCCAAAAGATTAGATAGACAAACAAACAAACACATAAATGTGGAGAGAAGGGCAGTGCGCGCAGGAGCAATGGTAAACAGCAGAAAGACCTGAATCCTTATCTTTACAAGGTCGACCTCAGAACTTTGTTCAGTTTGTCTCGGTGACGGATAATGGAAGGAAGGGCAGGCAACTGGTCGACTTCATTTAAATAAACAAATAAAAAAAAGATAAACTCTCAGGTATAGATAAATAATAACAAAGAAATTGTAAAGTGGAGAAAGCGAGAGCGCGCGAATGCACTCAAGCAAACACAAACAGCACAGCACGATGCGTATTTTTTTTAAAATTGACAAAAAAAATCAAAAATAAATCAAAAATAAAAATAAGTGGAAAAGGCGAGAGTGCGCGAGCACAGAGGAGCAAAGACAAGCAGCGCAGCTTGATGCGTAGAAAAAAAATAATAAATAGACAACAGGTCGACCTCATTAGAAATAAAAACCCAAGAGATTAGATAGACAAACAAACAAACACATAAATGTGGAGAGAAGGGCAGTGTGCGCAGGAGCAAAGGTAAACAGCAGACAGACCTGAATCCTTATCTTTACAAGGTCGACCTCAGAACTTTGTTCAGTTTGTCTCGGTGACGGATAATGGAAGGAAGGGCAGGCAACTGGTCGACTTCATTTAAATAAACAAATAAAAAATAAGATAAACTCTCAGGAATAGATAAATAATAACAAAAAAATTGTAAAGTGGAGAAAGCGAGAGCGCGCGAATGCACTCAAGCAAACACAAACAGCACAGCACGATGCGTATTTTTTTTAAATTGACAAAATGAATCAAAAATAAATCAAAAATAAAAATAAGTGGAAAAGGCGAGAGTGCGCGAGCACACAGGAGCAAAGACAAGCAGCGCAGCTTGATGCGTAGTAAAAAAAATAATAAATAGACAACTGGTCGACCTCATTAGAAATAAAAACCCAAAAGATTAGATAGACAAACAAACAAACACATAAATGTGGAGAGAAGGGCAGTGCGCGCAGGAGCAAAGGTAAACAGCAGACAGACCTGAATCCTTATCTTTACAAGGACGACCTCAGAACTTTGTTAAGTTTGTCTCGGTGACAGATTAAGGAAGGAAGGGCAGGCAACTGGTCGACTTCATTTAAATAAACAAATAAAAAATAAGATAAACTCTCAGGAATAGATAAATAATAAAAAAAAATTGTAAAGTGGAGAAAGCGAGAGCGCGCGAATGCACTCAAGCAAACACAAACAGCACAGCACGATGCGTATTTTTTTTAAAATTGACAAAATAAATCAAAAATAAATCAAAAATAAAAATAAGTGGAGAAGGCGAGAGTGCGCGAGCACACAGGAGCAATGACAAGCAGCGCAGCTTGATGCGTAGTAAAAAAAATAATAAATAGACAACGGGTCGACCTCATTAGAAATAAATACCCAAAAGATTAGATAGACAAACAAACAAACACATAAATGTGGAGAGAAGGGCAGTGCGTGCAGGAGCAAAGGTAAACAGCAGACAGACCTGAATCATTATCTTTACAAGGTCGACCTCAGAATTTTGTTCAGTTTGTCTCGGTGACGGATAATGGAAGGAAGGGCAGGCAACTGGTCGACTTCATTTAAATAAACAAATAAAAAATAAGATAAACTCTCAGGAATAGATAAATAATAACAAAGAAATTGTAAAGTGGAGAAAGCGAGAGCGCGCGAATGCACTCAAGCAAACACAAACAGCACAGCACGATGCGTATTTTTTTTTTAAATTGACAAAATAAATCAAAAATAAAAATAAGTGGAAAAGGCGAGAGTGCGCGAGCACACAGGAGCAAAGACAAGCAGCGCAGCTTGATGCGTAGTAAAAAAAATAATAAATAGACAACTGGTCGACCTCATTAGAAATAAGAACCCAAAAGATTAGATAGACAAACAAACAAACACATAAATGTGGAGAGAAGGGCAGTGCGCGCAGTAGAAAAGGTAAACAGCAGACAGACCTGAATCCTTATCTTTACAAGGTCGACCTCAGAACTTTGTTCAGTTTGTCTCGGTGACGGATAATGGAAGGAAGGGCAGGCAACTGGTCGACTTCATTTAAATAAACAAATAAAAAATAAGATAAACTCTCAGGAATAGATAAATAATAACAAAAAAATTGTAAAGTGCAGAAAGCGAGAGCGCGAGAATGCACTCAAGCAAACACAAACAGCACAGCACGATGCGTATTTTTTTTTAAATTGACAAAATAAATCAAAAATAAATCAAAAATAAAAATAAGTGGAAAAGGCGAGAGTGCGCGAGCACACAGGAGCAAAGACAAGCAGCGCAGCTTGATGCGTAGTAAAAAAAATAATAAATAGACAACTGGTCGACCTCATTAGAAATATAAACCCAAAAGATTAGATAGACAAACAAACAAACACATAAATGTGGAGAGAAGGGCAGTGCGCGCAGGAGCTAGGTAAACAGCAGACAGACCTGAATCCTTATCTTTACAAGGTCGACCTCAGAACTTTGTTCAGTTTGTCTCGGTGACGTATAATGGAAGGAAGGGCAGGCAACTGGTCGACTTCTTTAAATAAACAAATAAAAAATAAGATAAACTCTCAGGAATAGATAAATAATAACAAAAAAATTGTAAAGTGGAGAAAGCGAGAGCGCGCGAATGCACTCAAGCAAACACAAACAGCACAGCACGATGCGTATTGTTTTAAAAAATTGACAAAATAAATCAAAAATAAATCAAAAATAAAAATAAGTGGAAAAGGCGAGAGTGCGCGAGCACACAGGAGCAAAGACAAGCAGTGCAGCTTGATGCGTAGTAAAAAAAATAATAAATAGACAACTGGGCGACCTCATTAGAAATAAAAACCCAAAAGATTAGATAGACAAACAAACAAACACATAAATGTGGAGAGATGGGCAGTGCGCGCAGGAGCAAAGGTAAGCAGCAGACAGACCTGAATCCTTATCTTTACAAGGTCGACCTCAGAACTTTGTTCAGTTTGTCTGGGTGACGGATAATGGAAGGAAGGGCAGGCAACTGGTCGACTTCACTTAAATAAACAAATAAAAAAGAAGATAAACTCTCAGGAATAGATAAATAATAACAAAAAAATTGTAAAGTGGAGAAAGCGAGAGCGCGCGAATGCACTCAAGCAAACACAAACAGCACAGCACGATGCGTATTTTTTTTAAATTGACAAAATAAATCAAAAATAAATCAAAAATAAAAATAAGTGGAAAAGGCGAGAGTGCGCGAGCACACAGGAGCAAAGAAAAGCAGCGCAGCTTGATGCGTAGTAAAAAAAATAATAAATAGACAACTGGTCAACCTCATTAGAAATAAAAACCCAAAAGATTAGATAGACAAACAAACAAACACATAAATGTGGAGAGAAGGGCAGTGCGCGCAGGGGCAAAGGTAAACAGCAGACAGACCTGAATCCTTATCTTTACAAGGTCGACCTCAGAACTTTGTTCAGTTTGTCTCGGTGACGGATAATGGAAGGAAGGGCAGGCAACTGGTCGACTTCATTTAAATAAACAAATAAAAAATAAGATAAACTCTCAGGAATACATAAATAATAACAAAAAAATTGTAAAGTGGAGAAAGCGAGAGCGCGCAAATGCACTCAAGCAAACACAAACAGCACAACACGATGAGTATTTTTTTTAAATTGACAAAATAAATCAAAAATAAACCAAAAATAAAAATAAGTAGAAAAGGCGAGAGTGCGCGAGCACACAGGAGCAAAGACAAGCAGCGCAGATTGATGCGTAGTAAAAAAAATAATAAATAGACAACTGGTCGACCTCATTAGAAATAAAAACCCAAAAGATTAGATAGACAAACAAACAAACACATAAATGTGGAGAGAAGGGCAGTGCGCGCAGGAGCAAAGGTAAACAGCAGACAGACCTGAATCCTTATCTTTACAAGGTCGACTTCAGAACTGTGTTCAGTTTCTCTCGGTGACGGATAATGGAAGGAAGCGCAGGCAACTGGTCGACTTCATTTAAATAAACAAATAAAAAATAAGATAAACTCTCAGGAATAGATAAATAATAACAAAAAAATTGTAAAGTGGAGAAAGCGAGAGCGCGCGAATGCACTCAAGCAAACACAAACAGCACAGCACGATGCGTATTTTTTTTTTAATTGACAAAATAAATCAAAAATAAAAATAAGTGGAAAAGGCGAGAGTGCGCGAGCACACAGGAGCAAAGACAAGCAGCGCAGCTTGATGCGTAGTAAAAAAAATAATAAATAGCCAACTGGTCGACCTCATTAGAAATAAATACCCAAAAGATTAGATAGACAAACAAACAAACACATAAATGTGGAGAGAAGGGCAGTGCGCGCAGGAGCAAAGGTAAACAGCAGACAGACCTGAATCCTTATCTTTACAAGGTCGACTTCAGAACTGTGTTCAGTTTCTCTCGGTGACGGATAATGGAAGGAAGGGCAGGCAACTGGTCGACTTCATTTAAATAAACAAATAAAAAATAAGATAAACTCTAAGGAATAGATAAATAATAACAAAAAAATTGTAAAGTTTAGAAAGCGAGAGCGCGCGAATGCACTCAAGCAAACACAAACAGCACAGCACGATGCGTATTTTTTTTTAAATTGACAAAATAAATAAAAAATAAATAAAAAATAAAAATAAGTGGAAAAGGCGAGAGTGCGCGAGCACACAGGAGCAAAGACAAGCAGCGCAGCTTGATGCATAGTAAAAAAATTAATAAATAGACAACTGGTCGACGTCATTAGAAATAAAAACCCAAAAGATTAGATAGACAAACAAACAAACACATAAATGTGGAGAGATGGGCAGTGCGCGCAGGAGCAAAGGTAAGCAGCAGACAGACCTGAATCCTTATATTTACAAGGTCGACCTCAGAACTTTGTTCAGTTTGTCTGGGTGACGGATAATGGAAGGAAGGGCAGGCAACTGGTCGACTTCATTTAAATAAACAAATAAAAAAGAAGATAAACTCTCAGGAATAGATAAATAATAACAAAAAAATTGTAAAGTGGAGAAAGCGAGAGTGCGCGAATGCACTCAAGCAAACACAAACAGCACAGCACGATGCGTATTTTTTTTAAATTGACAAAATAAATAAAAATAAATCAAAAATAAAAATTAGTGGAGAAGGCGAGAGTGCGCCAGAACACAGGAGCAAAGACAAGCAGCGCAGCTTGATGCGTAGTAAAAAAAATAATAAATAGACAACTGGTCGACCTCATTAGAAATAAAAACCCAAAAGATTAGATAGACAAACAAACAAACACATAAATGTGGAGAGAAGGGCAGTGCGCGCAGGAGCAAAGGTAAACAGCAGACAGACCTGAATCCTTATCTTTACAAGGTCGACCTCAGAACTTTGTTCAGTTTGTCTCGGTGACGGATAATGGAAGGAAGGGTAGGCAACTGGTCGACTTCATTTAAATAAACAAATAAAAAATAAGATAAACTCTCAGGAATAGATAAATAATAACAAAAAAATTGTAAAGTGGAGAAAGCGAGAGAGCGCGAATGCACTCAAGCAAACACGAACAGCACAGCACGATGCGTATTTTTTTATATTGACAAAATAAATCAAAAATAACAATAAGTGGAAAAGGCGAGAGTGCGCGAGCACACAGGAGCAAAGACAAGCAGCGCAGCTTGATGCGTAGTAAAAAAAATAATAAATAGACAACTGGTCGACCTCATTAGAAATAAAAACCCAAAAGATTAGATAGACAAACAAACAAACACATAAATGTGGAGAGAAGGGCAGTGCGCGCAGGAGCAAAGGTAAACAGCAGACAGACCTGAATCCTTATCTTTACAAGGTCGACCTCAGAACTTTGTTCAGTTTGTCTCGGTGACGGATAATGGAAGGAAGGGAGGAAACTGGTCGACTTCATTTAAATAAACAAATAAAAAATAAGATAAACTCTCAGGAATAGATAAATAATAACAAAAAAATTGTAAAGTGGAGAAAGCGAGAGCGCGCGAATGCACTCAAGCAAACACAAACAGCACAGCACGATGCGTATTTTTTTTAAATTGACAAAATAAATAAAAAATAAATCAAAAATAAAAATAAGTGGAAAAGGTGAGAATGCGCGAGCACACAGGAGCAAAGACAAGCAGCGCAGCTTGATGCGTAGTAAAAAAAATAATAAATAGACAACTGGTCGACCTCATTAGAAATAAAAACCCAAAAGATTAGATAGACAAACAAACAAACACATAAATGTGGAGAGAAGGGCAGTGCGCGCAGGAGCAAAGGTAAACATCAGACAGACCTGAATCCTTATCTTTACAAGGTCGACCTCAGAACTTTGTTCAGTTTGTCTCGGTGACGGATAATGGAAGGAAGGGCAGGCAACTGGTCGACATCTTTAAATAAACAAATAAAAAATAACATAAATTCTCAGGAATAGATAAATAATAACAAAAAAATTGTAAAGTGGAGAAAGCGAGAGCGCACGAATGCACTCAAGCAAACACAAACAGCACAGCACGATGCGAATTTTTTTAAAATTGACAAAATAAATCAAAAGAAAAATCAAATATAAAAATTAGTGGAAAAGGCGAGAGTGCGCGAGCACACAGGAGCAAAGACAAGCAGCGCAGCTTGATGCGTAGTAAAAAAAATAATAAATAGACAACTGGTCGACCTCATTAGAAATAAAAACCCAAAAGATTAGATAGACAAACAAACAAACACATAAATGTGGAGAGAAGGGCAGTGCGCACAGGAGCAAAGGTAAACAGCAGACAGACCTGAATCCTTATCTTTACATGGTCGACTTCAGAACTTTGTTCAGTTTGTCTAGGTGACGGATAATGGAAGGAAGGGCAGGCAACTGGTCGACTTCATTTAAATAAACAAATAAAAAATAAGATAAACTCTCAGGAATAGATAAATAATAACAAAAAAATTGTAAAGTGGAGAAAGCGAGAGCGCGCGAATGCACTCAAGCAAACACAAACAGCACAGCACGATGCGTATTTTTTTAAATTGACAAAATAAATCAAAAATAAATCAAAAATAAAAATAAGTGGAAAAGGCGAGAGTGCGCGAGCACACAGGAGCAAAGACAAGCAGCGCAGCTTGATGCGTAGTAAAAAAATAATAAATAGACAACTGGGCGACCTCATTAGAAATAAAAACCCAAAAGATTAGATAGACAAACAAACAAACACATAAATGTGGAGAGTTGGGCAGTGCGCGCAGGAGCAAAGGTAAACAGCAGACAGACCTGAATCCTTATCTTTACAAGGTCGACCTCAGAACTTTGTTCAGTTTGTCTCGGTGACGGATAATGGAAGGAAGGACAGGCAACTGGTCGACTTCATTTAAATAAACAAATAAAAAATAAGATAAACTCTCAGGAATAGATAAATAATAACAAAAAAATTGTAAAGTGGAGAAAGCGAGAGCGCGCGAATGCACTCAAGCAAACACAAACAGCACAGCACGATGCGTATTTTTTTTAAATTGACAAAATAAATCAAAAATAAACCAAAAATAAAAATAAGTGGAAAAGGCGAGAGTGCGCTAGCAAGCAGGAGCAAAGACAAGCAGCGCAGCTTGATGCGTAGTAAAAAAAATAATAAATAGACAACTGGTCGACCTCATTAGAAATAAAAACCCAAAAGATTAGATAGACAAACAAACAAACACATAAATATGGAGAGAAGGGCAGTGCGCGCAGGAGCAAAGGTAAACAGCAGAGAGACCTGAATCCTTATCTTTACAAGGTCGACCTCTGAACTTTGTTCAGTTTGTCTCGGTGACGAATAATGGAAGGAAGGGCAGGCAACTGGTCGACTTCATTTAAATAAACAAATAAAAAATAAGATAAACTCTCAGGAATAGATAAATAATAACAAAAAAATTGTAAAGTGGAGAAAGCGAGTGCGCGGTAATGCACTCAAGCAAACACAAACACCACAGCACGATGCGTATTTTTTTTAAAATAGACAAAATAAATCAAAAATAAAAATAAGTGGAAAAGGCGAGAGTGCGCGAGCACACAGGAGCAAAGACAAGCAGCGCAGCTTGATGCGTGGTAAAAAAAATAATAACTAGACAACTGGTCGACCTCATTAGAAATAAAATCCCAAAAGATTAGATAGACAAACAAACAAACACATAAATGTGGAGAGAAGGGCAGTGCGCGCAGGAGCAAAGGTAAACAGCAGACAGACCTGAATCCTTATCTTTACAAGGTCGACCTCAGAAGTTTGTTCAGTTTGTCTCGGTGACGGATAATGGAAGGAAGCGTAGGCAACTGGTCGACTTCATTTAAATAAACAAATAAAAAATAAGATAAACTCTCAGGAATAGATAAATAATAACAAAAAAATTGTAAAGTGGAGAAAGCGAGAGCGCGCGAATGCACTCAAGCAAACACAAACAGCACAGCACGATGCGTATTTTTTTTAAATTGACAAAATAAATCAAAAATAAATCAAAAATAAAAATTAGTGGAAAAGGCGAGAGTGCGCGAGCACACAGGAGCAAAGACAAGCAGCGCAGCTTGATGCGTAGTAAAAAAAATAATAAATAGACAACTGGTCGCCCTCATTAGAAATAAAAACCCAAAAGATTAGATAGACAAACAAACAAACACATAAATGTGGAGAGAAGGGCAGGGCCCGCAGGAGCAAAGGTAAACAGCAGACAGATTTGAATCCTTATCTTTACAAGGTCGAACTCAGAACTTTGTTCAGTTTGTCTCGGTGACGGATAATGGACGGAAGGGCAGGCAACTGGTCGACTTCATTTAAATAAACAAATAAAAAATAAGATAAAACCTCAGGAATAGATAAATAATAACAAAAAAATTGTAAAGTGGAGAAAGCGAGAGCGCACTAATGCACTCAAGCAAACACAAACAGCACAGCACGATGCGTATTTTTTTTTAAAATTGACAAAATAAATCAAAAATAAATCAAAAATAAAAATAAGTGGAAAAGGCGAGAGTGCGCGAGCACACAGGAGCAAAGACAAGCAGCACAGCTTGATGCGTAGTAAAAAAAATAATAAATAGTCAACTGGTCGACCTCATTAGAAATAAAAACCCAAAAGATTAGATAGACAAACAAACAAACACATAAATGTGGAGAGAAGGGCAGTGCGCGCAGGAGCAAAGGTAAACAGCAGACAGACCTGAATCCTTATCTTTACAAGGTCGACCTCAGAACTTTGCTCAGTTTGTCTCGGTGACGGATAATGGAAGGAAGGGCCGGCAACTAGTCGACTTCTTTTCAATAAAAAAATAAAAAATAAGATAAACTCTCAGGAATAGATAAATAATAACAAAAAAATTGTAAAGTGGAGAAAGCGAGAGCGCGCGAATGCACTCAAGCAAACACAAACAGCACAGCACGATGCGTATTTTTTTTAAAATTGACAAAATAAATCAAAAATAAATCAAAAATAAAAATAAGTGGAAAAGGCGAGAGTGCGCGAGCACACAGGAGCAAAGACAAGCAGCGCAGCATGATGCGTAGTAAAAAAAATAATAAATAGACAACTGGTCGACCTCATTAGAAATAAAACCCCAAAAGATTAGATAGACAAACAAACACATAAATGTGGAGAGAAGGGCAGTGCGCGCAGGAGCAAAGGTAAACTGCAGACAGACCTGAATCCTTATCTTTACAAGGTCGACCTCAGAACTTTGTTCAGTTTGTCTCCGTGACGGATAATGGAAGGAAGGGCAGGCAACTGGTCGACTTCATTTAAATAAACAAATAAAAAATAAGATAAACTCTCAGGAATAGATAAATAATAACAAAAAAATTGTAAAGTGGAGAAATCGAGAGCGCGCGAATGCACTCAAGCAAACACAAACAGCACAGCACGATGCGTATTTTTTTTTAAATTGACAAAATAAATCAAAAATAAATCAAAAATAAAAATAAGTGGAAAAGGCGAGAGTGCGCGAGCACACAGGAGCAAAGACAAGCAGCGCAGCTTGATGCGTAGTAAAAAAAATAATAAATAGACAACTGGTCGTCCTCATTAGAAATAAAAACCCAAAAGATTAGATAGACAAACAAACAAACACATAAATGTGGAGAGAAGGGCAGTGCGCGCAGGAGCAAAGGTAAACAGCAGACAGACCTGAATCCTTATCTTTACAAGGTCGACCTCAGAACTTTGTTCAGTTTGTCTCGGTGACGGATAATGGAAGGAAGGGCAGGTAACTGGTCGACTTCATTTAAATAAACAAAAAAAAATAAGATAAACTCTCAGGAATAGATAAATAATAACAAAAAAATTGTAAAGTGGAGAAAGCGAGAGCGCGCGAATGCACTCAAGCAAACACAAACAGCACAGCACGATGCGTATTTTTTTTAAATTGACAAAATAAATCAAAAATAAATCAAAAATAAAAATAAGTGGAAAAGGCTAAATTGCGCGAGCACACAGGAGCAAAGACAAGCAGTGCAGCTTGATGCGTAGTAAAAAAAAATCATAAATAGACAACTGGTCGACCTCATTAGAAATAAAAACCCAAAAGATTAGATAGACAAACAAACAAACACATAAATGTGGATAGAAGGGCAGTGCGGGCAGGAGCAAAGGTAAACAGCAGACAGACCTGAATCCTTATCTTTACAAGGTCGACCTCAGAACTTTGTTCAGTTTGTCTCGGTGACGGATAATGGAAGGAAGGGCAGGTAACTGGTCGACTTCATTTAAATAAACAAAAAAAAATAAGATAAACTCTCAGGAATAGATAAATAATAACAAAAAATTGTAAAGTGGAGAAAGCGAGAGCGCGCGAATGCACTCAAGCAAACACAAACAGCACAGCACGATGCGTATTTTTTTTTAAATTGACAAAATAAATCAAAAATAAAAATAAGTGGAAAAGGCGAGAGTGCGCGAGCACACAGGAGCAAAGACAAGCAGCGCAGCTTGATGCGTAGTAAAAAAAATAATAAATAGACAACTGGTCGACCTCATTAGAAATAAAAACCCAAAAGATTAGATAGACAAACAAACAAACACATAAATGTGGAGAGAAGGGCAGGGCGCGCAGGAGCAAAGGTAACCAGCAGACAGACCTGAATCCTTATCTTTACAAGGTCGACCTCAGAACTTTGTTCAGTTTGTCTCGGTGACGGATAATGGAAGGAAGGGCAGGCAACTGGTCGACTTCATTTAAATAAACAAAAAATAATAAGATAAACTCTCAGGAATAGATAAATAATAACAAAAAATTGTAAAGTGGAGAAAGCAAGAGCGAGGGAATGCACTCAAGCAAACACAAACAGCACTGCATGATTCGTATTTTCTTTTAAATTGACAAAATAAATCAAAAATAAATCAAAAATAAAAATAAGTGGAAAAGGCGAGAGTGCACGAGCACACAGGAGCAAAGACAAGCAGCGCAGCTTGATGCGTAGTAAAAAAAATAATAAATAGACAACTGGTCGACCTCATTAGAAATAAAAACCCAAAAGATTAGATAGACAAACAAACAAACACATAAATGTGGAGAGAAGGGCAGGGCGCGCAGGAGCAAAGGTAAACAGCAGACAGATTTGAATCCTTATCTTTACAAGGTCGAACTCAGAACTTTGTTCAGTTTGTCTCGGTGACGGATAATGGAAGGAAGGGCAGGCAACTGGTCGACTTCATTTAAATAAACAAATAAAATATAAGATAAAATCTCAGGAATAGATAAATAATAACAAAAAAATTGTAAAGTGGAGAAAGCGAGAGCGCGCTAATGCACTCAAGCAAACACAAACAGCACAGCACGATGCGTATTTTTTTTTAAAATTGACAAAATAAATCAAAAATAAATCAAAAATAAAAATAAGTGGAAAAGGCGAGAGTGCGCGAGCACACAGGAGCAAAGACAAGCAGCACAGCTTGATGCGTAGTAAAAAAAATAATAAATAGACAACTGGTCGACCTCATTAGAAATAAAAACCCAAAAGATTAGATAGACAAACAAACAAACACATAAATGTGGAGAGAAGGGCAGTGCGCGCAGGAGCAAAGTTAAACAGCAGACAGACCTGAATCCTTATCTTTACAAGGTCGACCTCAGAACTTTGTTCAGTTAGTCTCGGTGACGGATAATGGAAGGAAGGGCAGGCAACTGGTCGACTTCATTCAAATAAACAAATAAAAAATAAGATAAAATCTCAGGAATAGATAAATAATAACAAAAAATTGTAAAGTGGAGAAAGCGAGAGCGCGCGAATGCACTCAAGCAAACACAAACAGCACAGCACGATGCGTATTTTTTTTAAAAATTGACAAAATAAATCAAAAATAAATCAAAAATAAAAATATGTGGAAAAGGCGAGAGTGCGCGAGCACACAGGAGCACAGACAAGCAGCGCAGCTTGATGCGTAGTAAAAAAAATAATAAACAGACAACTGGTCGACCTCATTAGAAATAAAAACCCAAAAAATTAGATAGACAAACAAACAAACACATAAATGTGGAGAGAAGGGCAGTGTGCGCAGGAGCAAAGGTAAACAGCAGACAGACCTGAATCCTTATCTTTACAAGGTCGACCTCAGATCTTTGTTCAGTTTGTCTCGGTGACGGATAATGGAAGGAAGGGCAGGCAACTGGTCGACTTCATTTAAATAAACAAATAAAAAATAAGATAAACTCTCAGGAATAGATAAATAATAACAAATAAATTGTAAAGTGGAGAAAGCGAGAGCGCGCGAATGCACTCAAGCAAACACAAACACCACAGCACGATGCGTATTTTTTTTTAAAATTGACAAAATAAATAAAAAATATATCAAAAATAAAAATAAGTGGAAAAGGCAAGAGTGCGCGAGCACACAGGAGCAAAGACAAGCAGCGCAGCTTGATGCGTAGTAAAAAAAATAATAAATAGACAACTGGTCGACCTCATTAGAAATAAAAACCCAAAAGATTAGATAGACAAACAAACAAACACATAAATGTGGAGAGAAGGGCAGTGTGTGCAGGAGCAAGCGTAAACAGCAGACAGACCTGAATCCTTATCTTTACAAGGTCGACCTCAGAACATTGTTCAGTTTGTCTCGGTGACGGGTAATGGAAGGAAGGGCAGGAAACTGGTCGACTTCATTTAAATAAACAAAAAATAATAAGATAAACTCTCAGGAATAGATAAATAATAACAAAAAAATTGTAAAGTGGAGAAAGCGAGAGCGCGCGAATGCACATAAGCAAACACAAACAGCACATCATGATGCGTATTTTTTTTTTAAATTGACAAGGCGAGAGTGCGCGAGCACACAGGAGCAAAGACAAGCAGCGCAGCTTAATGCGTAGTAAAAAAATAATAAATAGACAACTGGTCGACCTCATTAGAAATAAAACCCCAAAAGATTAGATAGACAAACAATCAAACACATAAATGTGGAGAGAAGGGCAGTGCGCGCAGGAGCAAAGGTAAACAGCAGACAGACCTGAATCCTTATCTTTACAAGGTCGACCTCAGATCTTTGTTCAGTTTTTCTCGGTGACGGATAATGGAAGGAAGGGCAGGCAACTGGTCGACTTCATTTAAATAAACAAAAAAAATAAGATAAACTCTCAGGAATAGATAAATAATAACAAAAAATTGTAAAGTGGAGAAAGCGAGAGCGCGCGAATGGACTCAAGCAAACACAAACAGCACAGCACGATGCGTATTTTTTTTAAATCGACAAAATAAATCAAAAATAAATCAAAAATAAAAACAAGTGGAAAAGGCGAGAGTGCGCGAGCACACAGGAGCAAAGACAAGCAGAGCAGCTTGATGCGTAGTTAAAAAAAATAATAAATAGACAACTGGTCGACCTCATTAGAAATAAAAACCCAAACGATTCGATAGACAAACAAACAAACACATAAATGTGGAGAGAAGGGCAGTGCGCGCAGGAGCAAAGGTAAACAGCAGACAGACCTGAATCCTTATCTTTACAAGGTCGACCTCAGAACTTTGTTCAGTTTGTCTCGGTGACGGATAATGGAAGGAAGGGCAGGCAACTGGTCGACTTCATTTAAATAAACAAATAAAAAGTAAGATAAACTCTCAGGAATAGATAAATAATAACAAAAAAATTGTAAAGTGGAGAAAGCGAGAGCGCGCGAATGCACTCAAGCAAACACAAACAGCACAGCACGATGCGTATTTTTTTTAAAATTGACAAAATATATCAAAAATAAATCAAAGATAAAAATAAGTGGAAAAGGCGAGAGTGCGCGAGCACACAGGAGCAAAGACAAGCAGCGCAGCTTGATGCGTAGTAAAAAAAATAATAAATACACAACTGGTCGACCTCATTAGAAATAAAAACCCAAAAGATTAGATAGACAAACAAACAAACACATAAATGTGGAGAGTTGGGCAGTGCGCGCAGGAGCAAAGGTAAACAGCAGACAGACCTGAATACTTATCTTTACAAGGTCGACCTCAGAACTTTGTTCACTTTGTCTCGGTGACGGATAATGGAAGGAAGGGCAGGCAACTGGTCGACTTCATTTAAATAAACAAATAAAAAATAAGATAAACTCTCAGGAATAGATAAATAATAACAAAAAAATTGTAAAGTGGAGAAAGCGAGAGCGCGCGAATGCACTCAAGCAAACACAAACAGCACAGCACGATGCGAATTTTTTTTTTAAAATTGACAAAATAAATAAAAAATAAATCAAAAATAAAAATAAGTGGAAAATTCGAGACTGCGCGAGCACACAGGAGCAAAGACAAGCAGCGCAGCTTGATGCCTAGTAAAACAAATAATAGACAACTGGTCGACCTCATTAGAAATAAAAACCCAAAAGTTTACATAGACAAACAAACAAACACATAAATGTGGAGAGAAGGGCAGTGCGAGCAGGAGCAAAGGTAAACAGCAGACAGACCTGAATCCATATCTTTACAAGGTCGACCTCAGAACTTTGTTCAGTTTGTCTCGGTGACGGATAATGGAAGGAAGGGCAGGCAACTGGTCGACTTCATTTAAATAAACAAATAAAAAATAAGATAAACTCTCAGGAATAGATAAATAATAACAAAAAATTGTAAAGTGGAGAAAGCGAGAGCGCGCCAATGCACTCAAGCAAACACAAACAGCACAGCACGATGCGTATTTTTTTTTAAAATTGACAAAATAAATCAAAAATAAATCAAAAATAAAAATAAGTGGAAAAGGCGAGAGTGCGCGAGCACACAGGAGCAAAGACAAGCAGCGCAGCTTGATGCGTAGTAAAAAAAATAATAAATAGACAACTGGTCGACCTCATTAGAAATAAAACCCCAAAAGATTAGATAGACAAACAAACAAACACATAAATGTGGAGAGAAGGGCAGTGCGGGCAGGAGCAAAGCTAAACAGCAGACAGACCTGAATCCTTATCTTTACAAGGTCGACCTCAGAACTTTGTTCAGTTTGTCTCGGTGACGGATAATGGAAGGAAGGGCAGGCAACTGGTCGACTTCATTTAAATAAACAAATAAAAAATAAGATAAACTCTCAGGAATAGATAAATAATTACAAAAAAATTTTAAAGTGGAGAAAGCGAGAGCGCGCGATTGCACTCAGGCAAACACAAACAGCACAGCACGATGCGTATTTTTTTTTAAAAATTGACAAAATAATTCAAAAATAAATCAAAAATAAAAATAAGTGGAAAGGCGAGAGTGCGCGAGCACACAGGAGCAAAGACAAGCAGCACAGCTTGATGCGTAGTAAAAAAAATAATAAATAGACAACTGGTCGACCTCATTAGAAATAAAAACCCAAAAGTTTACATAGACAAACAAACAAACATATAAATGTGTAGAGAAGGGCAGTGCGAGCAGGTGCAAAGGTAAACAGCAGACAGACCTGAATCCTTATCTTTACAAGTTCGACCTCAGAACTTTGTTCAGTTTGTCTCGGTGACGGATAATGGAAGGAAGGGCAGGTAACTGGTCGACTTCATTTAAATAAACAAATAAAAATAAGATAAACTCTCAGGAATAGATAAATAATAACAAAAAATTGTAAAGTGGAGAAAGCGAGAGCGCACAAATGCACTCAAGCAAACAGAAACAGCACAGCACGATGCGTATTTTTTTTTTAAATCGACAAAATAAATCAAAAATAAATCAAAAATAAAAATAAGTGGAAAAGGCGAGAGTGCGCGAGCACACAGGAGCAAAGACAAGCAGCGCAGCTTGATGCGTAGTTAAAAAAAATAATAAATAGACAACTGGTCGACCTCATTAGAAATAAAAACCCAAAAGATTAGATAGACAAACAAACAAACACATAAATGTGGAGAGAAGGGCAGTGCGCGCAGGAGCAAAGGTAAACAGCAGACAGACCTGAATCCTTATCTTTACAAGGACGACCTCACAACTTTGTTCAGTTTGTCTCGGTGACGGATAATGGAAGGAAGGGCAGGCAACTGGTCGACTTCATTTAAATAAACAAATAAAAAATAAGGTAAACTCTCAGGAATAGATAAATAATAACAAAAAAATTGTAAAGTGGAGAAATCGAGAGCGCGCGAATGCACTCAAGCAAACACAAACAGCACAGCACGATGCGTATTTTTTTTTAAATTGACAAAATATATAAAAAATAAATCAAAGATAAAAATAAGTGGAAAAGGCGAGAGTGCGCGAGCACACAGGAGCAAAGACAAGCAGCGCAGCTTGATGCGTAGTAAAAAAAATAATAAATACACAACTGGTCGACCTCATTAGAAATAAAAACCCAAAAGATTAGATAGACAAACAAACAAACACATAAATGTGGAGAGAAGGGCAGTGCGCGCAGGAGCAAAGGTAAACAGCAGACAGACCTGAATCCTTATCTTTACAAGGTCGACCTCAGAACTTTGCTCAGTTTGTCTCGGTGACGGATAATGGAAGGAAGGGCCGGCAACTAGTCGACTTCTTTTAAATAAAAAAATAAAAAATAAGATAAACTCTCAGGAATAGATAAATAATAACAAAAAAATTGTAAAGTGGAGAAAGCGAGAGCGCGCGAATGCACTCAAACAAACACAAACAGCACAGCACGATGCGTATTTTTTTTTAAATTGACAAAATAAATCAAAAATAAATCAAAAATAAAAATAAGTGGAAAAGGCGAGAGTGGGCGAGCACACAGGAGCAAAGACAAGCAGCGCAGCTTGATGCGTAGTAAAAAAAATAATAAATACACAACTGGTCGACCTCATTAGAAATAAAAACCCAAAAGATTAGATAGACAAACAAACAAACACATAAATGTGGAGAGAAGGGCAGTGCGCGCAGGAGCAAAGGTAAACAGCAGACAGACCTGAATCCTTATCTTTACAAGGTCGACCTCAGAACTTTGTTCACTTTGTCTCGGTGACGGATAATGGAAGGAAGGGCAGGCAACTGGTCGACTTCATTTAAATAAACAAATAAAAAATAAGATAAACTCTCAGGAATAGATAAATAATAACAAAAAAATTGTAAAGTGGAGAAAGCGAGAGCGCGCGAATGCACTCAAGCAAACACAAACAGCACAGTACGATGCGAATTTTTTTTTAAAATTGACAAAATAAATAAAAAATAAATCAAAAATAAAAATAAGTGGAAAATTCGAGACTGCGCGAGCACACAGGAGCAAAGACAAGCAGCGCAGCTTGATGCCTAGTAAAACAAATAATAGACAACTGGTCGACCTCATTAGAAATAAAAACCCAAAAGTTTACATAGACAAACAAACAAACACATAAATGTGGAGAGAAGGGCAGTGCGAGCAGGAGCAAAGGTAAACAGCAGACAGACCTGAATCCTTATCTTTACAAGGTCGACCTCAGAACTTTGTTCAGTTTGTCTCGGTGACGGATAATGGAAGGAAGGGCAGGCAACTGGTCGACTTCATTTAAATAAACAAATAAAAAATAAGATAAACTCTCAGGAATAGATAAATAATAACAAAAAATTGTAAAGTGGAGAAAGCTAGAGCGCGCCAATGCACTCAAGCAAACACAAACAGCACAGCACGATGCGTATTTTTTTTTTAAATTGACAAAATAAATCAAAAATAAATCAAAAATAAAAATAAGTGGAAAAGGCGAGAGTGCGCGAGCACACAGGAGCAAAGACAAGCAGCGCAGCTTGATGCGTAGTAAAAAAAATAATAAATAGACAACTGGTCGACCTCATTAGAAATAAAACCCCAAAAGATTAGATAGACAAACAAACAAACACATAAATGTGGAGAGAAGGGCAGTGCGGGCAGGAGCAAAGCTAACCAGCAGACAGACCTGAATCCTTATCTTTACAAGGTCGACCTCAGAACTTTGTTCAGTTTGTCTCGGTGACGGATAATGGAAGGAAGGGCAGGCAACTGGTCGACTTCATTTAAATAAACAAATAAAAAATAAGATAAAGTCTCAGGAATAGATAAATAATTACAAAAAAATTTTAAAGTGGAGAAAGCGAGAGCGCGCGATTGCACTCAAGCAAACACAAACAGCACAGCACGATGCGTATTTTTTTTAAAAAATTGACAAAATAATTCAAAAATAAATCAAAAATAAAAATAAGTGGAAAGGCGAGAGTGCGCGAGCACACAGGAGCAAAGACAAGCAGCACAGCTTGATGCGTAGTAAAAAAAATAATAAATAGACAACTGGTCGACCTCATTAGAAATAAAAAGCCAAAAGATTAGATAGACAAACAAACAAACAAATAAATGTGGAGAGATGGGCAGTGCGCGCAGGAGCAAAGGTAAACAGCAGACAGACCTGAATCCTTATCTTTACAAGGTCGACCTCAGAACTTTGTTCAGTTTGTCTCGGTGACGGATAATGGAAGGAAGGGCAGGCAACTGGTCGACTTCATTTAAATAAACAAATAAAATATAAGATAAACTCTCAGGAATAGATAAATAATAACAAAAAAATTGTAAAGTGGAGAAAGCGAGAGCGCGCGAATGCACTCAAGCAAACACAAACAGCACAGCACGATGCGTATTTTTTTTTAAATTGACAAAATAAATAAAAAATAAATCAAAAATAAAAATAAGTGGAAAAGGCGAGAGTGCACGAGCACACAGGAGCAAAGACAAGCAGCGCAGCTTGATGCATAGTAAAACAAATAATAAATAGACAACTGGTCGACCTCATTAGCAATAAAAACCCAAAAGTTTACATAGACAAACAAACAAACACATAAATGTGTAGAGAAGGGCAGTGCGAGCAGGTGCAAAGGTAAACAGCAGACAGACCTGAATCCTTATCTTTACAAGGTCGACCTCAGAACTTTGTTCAGTTTGTCTCGGTGAAGGATAATGGAAGGAAGGGCAGGTAACTGGTCGACTTCATTTAAATAAACAAATAAAAATAAGATAAACTCTCAGGAATAGATAAATAATAACAAAAAATTGTAAAGTGGAGAAAGCGAGAGCGCACGAATGCACTCAAGCAAACACAAACAGCACAGCACGATGCGTATTTTTTTTTAAATCGACAAAATAAATCAAAAATTAATCAAAAATAAAAATAAGTGGAAAAGGCGAGAGTGCGCGAGCACACAGGAGCAAAGACAAGCAGCGCAGCTTGATGCCTAGTAAAACAAATAATAGACAACTGGTCGACCTCATTAGAAATAAAAACCCAAAAGTTTACATAGACAAACAAACAAACACATAAATGTGGAGAGAAGGGCAGTGCGAGCAGGAGCAAAGGTAAACAGCAGACAGACCTGAATCCTTATCTTTACAAGGTCGACCTCAGAACTTTGTTCAGTTTGTCTCGGTGACGGATAATGGAAGGAAGGGCAGGCAACTGGTCGACTTCATTTAAATAAACAAATAAAAAATAATATAAACTCTCAGGAATAGATAAATAATAACAAAAAATTGTAAAGTGGAGAAAGCTAGAGCGCGCCAATGCACTCAAGCAAACACAAACAGCACAGCACGATGCGTATTTTTTTTAAAATTGACAAAATAAATCAAAAATAAATCAAAAATAAAAATAAGTGGAAAAGGCGAGAGTGCGCGAGCACACAGGAGCAAAGACAAGCAGCGCAGCTTGATGCGTAGTAAAAAAAAATAATAAATAGACAACTGGTCGACCTCATTAGAAATAAAACCCCAAAAGATTAGATAGACAAACAAACAAACACATAAATGTGGAGAGAAGGGCAGTGCGGGCAGGAGCAAAGCTAAACAGCAGACAGACCTGAATCCTTATCTTTACAAGGTCGACCTCAGAACTTTGTTCAGTTTGTCTCGGTGACGGATAATGGAAGGAAGGGCAGGCAACTGGTCGACTTCATTTAAATAAACAAATAAAAAAATAAGATAAACTCTCAGGAATAGATAAATAATTACAAAAAAATTTTAAAGTGGAGAAAGCGAGAGCGCGCGATTGCACTCAAGCAAACACAAACAGCACAGCACGATGCGTATTTTTTTTAAAAAATTGACAAAATAATTCAAAAATAAATCAAAAATAAAATAAGTGGAAAGGCGAGAGTGCGCGAGCACACAGGAGCAAAGACAAGCAGCACAGCTTGATGCGTAGTAAAAAAAATAATAAATAGACAACTGGTCGACCTCATTAGAATAAAAAGCCAAAAGATTAGATAGACAAACAAACAAACAAATAAATGTGGAGAGATGGGCAGTGCGCGCAGGAGCAAAGGTAAACAGCAGACAGACCTGAATCCTTATCTTTACAAGGTCGACCTCAGAACTTTGTTCAGTTTGTCTCGGTGACGGATAATGGAAGGAAGGGCAGGCAACTGGTCAACTTCATTTAAATAAACAAATAAAATATAAGATAAACTCTCAGGAATAGATAAATAATAACAAAAAAATTGTAAAGTGGAGAAAGCGAGAGCGCGCGAATGCACTCAAGCAAACACAAACAGCACAGCACGATGCGTATTTTTTTTTTAAATTGACAAAATAAATAAAAAATAAATCAAAAATAAAAATAAGTGGAAAAGGCGAGAGTGCACGAGCACACAGGAGCAAAGACAAGCAGCGCAGGTTGATGCATAGTAAAACAAATAATACATAGACAACTGGTCGACCTCATTAGCAATAAAAACCCAAACGTTTACATAGACAAACAAACAAACACATAAATGTGTAGAGAAGGGCAGTGCGAGCAGGTGCAAAGGTAAACAGCAGACAGACCTGAATCCTTATCTTTACAAGGTCGACCTCAGAACTTTGTTCAGTTTGTCTCGGTGAAGGATAATGGAAGGAAGGGCAGGTAACTGGTCGACTTCATTTAAATAAACAAATAAAAATAAGATAAACTCTCAGGAATAGATAAATAATAACAAAAAATTGTAAAGTGGAGAAAGCGAGAGCGCACGAATGCACTCAAGCAAACACAAACAGCACAGCACGATGCGTATTTTTTTTTTAAATCGACAAAATAAATCAAAATAAATCAAAAATAAAAACAAGTGGAAAAGGCGAGAGTGCGCGAGCACACAGGAGCAAAGACAAGCAGCGCAGCTTGATGCGTAGTCAAAAAAATAATAAATAGACAACTGGTCGACCTCATTAGAAATAAAAACCCAAACGATTCGATAGACAAACAAACAAACACATAAATGTGGAGAGAAGTGCAGTGCGCGCAGGAGCAAAGGTAAACAGCAGACAGACCTGAATCCTTATCTTTACAAGGTCGACCTCAGAACTTTGTTCAGTTTGTCTAGGTGACGGATAATGGAAGGAAGTGCAGGCACTGGTCGACTTCATTTAAATAAACAAATAAAAAATAAGATAAACTCTCAGGAATAGATAAATAATAACAAAAAAAATTGTAAAGTGGAGAAAGCGAGAGCGCGGGAATGCACTCAAGCAAACACAAACAGCACAGCACGATGCGTAATTTTTTTTTAAATTGACAAAATAAATCAAAAATAAATCAAAAATAAAAACAAGTGGAAAAGGCGAGAGTGCGCGAGCACAGAGGAGCAAAGACAAGCAGCGCAGCTTGATGCGTAGTAAAAAAAATAATAAATAGACAACTGGTCGACCTCATTAGAAATAAAAACCCAAACGATTCGATAGACAAAACAAACAAACACATAAATGTGGAGAGAAGTGCAGTGCGCGCAGGAGCAAAGGTAAACAGCAGACAGACCTGAATCCTTATCTTTACAAGGTCGACCTCAGAACTTTGTTCAGTTTGTCTCGGTGACGGATAATGGAAGGAAGGGCAGGCAACTGGTCGACTTCATTTAAATAAACAAATAAAAAATAAGGTAAACTCTCAGGAATAGATAAATAATAACAAAAAAATTGTAAAGTGGAGAAAGCGAGAGCGCGCGAATGCACTCAAGCAAACACAAACAGCACAGCACGATGCGTATTTTTTTTTAAATTGACAAAATATATCAAAAATAAATCAAAGATAAAAATAAGTGGAAAAGGCGAGAGTGCGCGAGCACACAGGAGCAAAGACAAGCAGCGCAGCTTGATGCGTAGTAAAAAAAATAATAAATACACAACTGGTCGACCTCATTAGAAATAAAAACCCAAAAGATTAGATAGACAAACAAACAAACACATAAATGTGGAGAGAAGGGCAGTGCGCGCAGGAGCAAAGGTAAACAGCAGACAGACCTGAATCCTTATCTTTACAAGGTCGACCTCAGAACTTTGCTCAGTTTGTCTCGGTGACGGATAATGGAAGGAAGGGCCGGCAACTAGTCGACTTCTTTTAAATAAAAAAATAAAAATAAGATAAACTCTCAGGAATAGATAAATAATAACAAAAAAATTGTAAAGTGGAGAAAGCGAGAGCGCGCGAATGCACTCAAACAAACACAAACAGCACAGCACGATGCGTATTTTTTTTAAATTGACAAAATAAATCAAAAATAAATCAAAAATAAAAATAAGTGGAAAAGGCGAGAGTGCGCGAGCACACAGGAGCAAAGACAAGCAGCGCAGCTTAATGCGTAGTAAAAAAATAATAAATAGACAACTGGTCGACCTCATTAGAATTAAAACCCCAAAAGATTAGATAGACAAACAAACACATAAATGTGGAGAGAAGGGCAGTGCGCGCAGGAGCAAAGGTAAACAGCAGACAGACCTGAATCCTTATCTTTACAAGGTCGACCTCAGAACTTTGTTCAGTTTGTCTCGGTGACGGATAATGGAAGGAAGGGCAGGCAACTGGTCGACTTCATTTAAATAAACAAAAAAAAATAAGATAAACTCTCAGGAATAGATAAATAATAACAAAAAATTGTAAAGTGGAGAAAGCGAGAGCGCGCGAATGGACTCAAGCAAACACAAACAGCACAGCACGATGCGTATTTTTTTTTAAATTGACAAAATAAATCAAAAATAAATCAAAAATAAAAACAAGTGGAAAAGGCGAGAGTGCGCGAGCACACAGGAGCAAAGACAAGCAGCGCAGCTTGATGCGTAGTCAAAAAAATAATAAATAGACAACTGGTCGACCTCATTAGAAATACAAACCCAAACGATTCGATAGACAAACAAACAACACATAAATGTGGAGAGAAGGGCAGTGCGCGCAGGAGCAAAGGTAAACAGCAGACAGACCTGAATCCTTATCTTTACAAGGTAGACCTCAGAACTTTGTTCAGTTTGTCTAGATGACGGATAATGTTAGGAAGTGCAGGCAACTGGTCGACTTCATTTAAATAAACAAATAAAAAATAAGATAAACTCTCAGAATAGATAAATAATAACAAAAAAATTGTAAAGTGGAGAAAGCGAGAGCGCAGGAATGCACTCAAGCAAACACAAACAGCACAGCACGATGCGTAATTTTTTTTAAATTGACAAAATAAATCAAAAATAAATCAAAAATAAAAACAAGTGGAAAAGGCGAGAGTGCGCGAGCACAGAGGAGCAAAGACAAGCAGCGCAGCTTGATGCGTAGTAAAAAAAATAATAAATAGACAACTGGTCGACCTCATTAGAATAAAAACCCAAACGATTCGATAGACAAACAAACAAACACATAAATGTGGAGAGAAGGGCAGTGCGCGCAGGAGCAAAGGTAAACAGCAGACAGACCTGAATCCTTATCTTTACAAGGTCGACCTCAGAACTTTGTTCAGTTTGTCTCGGTGACGGATAATGGAAGGAAGGGCAGGCAACTGGTCGACTTCATTTAAATAAACAAATAAAAAATAAGATAAACTCTCAGGAATAGATAAATAATTACAAAAAAAATTGTAAGTGGAGAAAGCGAGAGCGCGCGAAATGCACTCAAGCAAACACAACAGCACAGCACGATGCGTATTTTTTTTAAAATTGACAAAATATATCAAAAATAAATCAAAGATAAAAATAAGTGGAAAAGGCGAGAGTGCGCGAGCACACAGGAGCAAAGACAAGCAGCGCAGCTTGATGCGTAGTAAAAAAATAATAAATACACAACTGGTCGACCTCATTAGAAATAAAAACCCAAAAGATTAGATAGACAAACAAACAAACACATAAATGTGGAGAGAAGGGCAGTGCGCGCAGGAGCAAAGGTAAACAGCAGACAGACCTGAATACTTATCTTTACAAGGTCGACCTCAGAACTTTGTTCACTTTGTCTCGGTGACGGATAATGGAAGGAAGGGCAGGCAACTGGTCGACTACATTTAAATAAACAAATAAAAAATAAGATAAACTCTCAGGAATAGATAAATAATAACAAAAAAATTGTAAAGTGGAGAAAGCGAGAGCGCGCGAATGCACTCAAGCAAACACAAACAGCACAGCACGATGCGAATTTTTTTTAAAATTGACAAAATAAATAAAAAATAAATCATAAATAAAATAAGTGGAAAATTCGAGACTGCGCGAGCACACAGGAGCAAAGACAAGCAGCGCAGCTTGATGCCTAGTAAAACAAATAATAGACAACTGGTCGACCTCATTAGAAATAAAAACCCAAAAGTTTACATAGACAAACAAACAAACACATAATGTGGAGAGAAGGGCAGTGCGAGCAGGAGCAAAGGTAAACAGCAGACACACCTGAATCCTTATCTTTACAAGGTCGACCTCAGAACTTTGTTCAGTTTGTCTCGGTGACGGATAATGGAAGGAAAAGCAGGCAACTGGTCGACTTCATTTAAATAAACAAATAAAAATAAGATAAACTCTCAGGAATAGATAAATAATAACAAAAAATTGTAAAGTGGAGAAAGCGAGAGCGCGCCAATGCACTCAAGCAAACACAAACAGCACAGCACGATGCGTATTTTTTTTTAAAATTGACAAAATAAATCAAAAATAAATCAAAAATAAAAATAAGTGGAAAAGGCGAGAGTGCGCGAGCACACAGGAGCAAAGACAAGCAGCGCAGCTTGATGCGTAGTAAAAAAAATAATAAATAGACAACTGGTCGACCTCATTAGAAATAAAACCCCAAAAGATTAGATAGACAAACAAACAAACACATAAATGTGGAGAGAAGGGCAGTGCGGGCAGGAGCAAGCTAAACAGCAGACAGACCCTGAATCCTTATCTTTACAAGGTCGACCTCAGAACTTTGTTCAGTTTGTCTCAGTGACGGATAATGGAAGGAAGGGCAGGCAACTGGTCGACTTCATTTAAATAAACAAATAAAAAATAAGATAAACTCTCAGGAATAGATAAATAATACAAAAAAATTTTAAAGTGGAGAAAGCGAGAGCGCGCGATTGCTCTCAAGCAAACACAAACAGCACAGCACGATGCGTATTTTTTTTAAAAATTGACAAAATAATTCAAAAATAAATCAAAAATAAAAATAAGTGGAAAGGCGAGAGTGCGCGAGCACACAGGAGCAAAGACAAGCAGCACAGCTTGATGCGTAGTAAAAAAAATAATAAATAGACAACTGGTCGACCTCATTAAAAATAAAAAGCCAAAAGATTAGATAGACAAACAAACAAACAAATAAATGTGGAGAGATGGGCAGTGCGCGCAGGAGCAAAGGTAAACAGCAGACAGACCTGAATCCTTATCTTTACAAGGTCGACCTCAGAACTTTGTTCAATTTGTCTCGGTGACGGATAATGGAAGGAAGGGCAGGCAACTGTCGACTTCATTTAAATAAACAAATAAAATATAAGATAAACTCTCAGGAATAGATAAATAATACCAAAAAAAATTGTAAAGTGGAGAAAGCGAGAGCGCGCGAATGCACTCAAGCAAACACAAACAGCACAGCACGATGCGTATTTTTTTTTTAAATTGACAAAATAAATAAAAAATAAATCAAAAATAAAAATAAGTGGAAAAGGCGAGAGTGCACGAGCACACAGGAGCAAAGACAAGCAGCGCAGCTTGATGCATAGTAAAACAAATAATAAATAGACAACTGGTCGACCCTCATTAGAAATAAAAACCCAAAAGTTTACATAGACAAACAAACAAACACATAAATGTGTAGAGAAGGGCAGTGCGAGCAGGTGCAAAGGTAAACAGCAGACAGACCTGAATCCTTATCTTTACAAGGTCGACCTCAGAACTTTGTTCAGTTTGTCTCGGTGACGGATAATGGAAGGAAGGGCAGGTAACTGGTCGACTTCATTTAAATAAACAAATAAAAATAAGATAAACTCTCAGGAATAGATAAATAATAACAAAAAATTGTAAAGTGGAGAAAGCGAGAGCGCACGAATGCACTCAAGCAAACACAAACAGCACAGCACGATGCGTATTTTTTTTTTAAATCGACAAAATAAATCAAAAATAAATCAAAAATAAAAATAAGTGGAAAAGGCGAGAGTGCGCGAGCACACAGGAGCAAAGAAAAGCAGCGCAGCTTGATGCGTAGTAAAAAAAATAATAAATAGACAACTGGTCGACCTAATTAGAAATAAAAACCCAAAAGATTAGATAGACAAACAAACAAACACATAAATGTGGAGAGAAGGGCAGTGCGCGCAGGAGCAAAGGTAAACAGCAGACAGACCTGAATCCTTATCTTTACAAGGTCGACCTCAGAACTTTGTTCAGTTTGTCTCGGTGACGGATAATGGAAGGAAGGGCAGGCAACCTGGTCGACTTCATTTAAATAAAAAAATAAAAAATAAGATAAACACTCAGGAATAGATAAATAATAACAAAAAATTGTAAAGTAGAGAAAGCGAGAGCGCGCGAATGCACTCACGCAAACACAAACGGCACAGCACGATGCGTATTTTTTTTTAAAATTGAGAAAATAAATAAAAAATAAATCAAAAATAAAAATAAGTGGAAAAGGCGAGAGTGCGCGAGCACACAGGAGCAAAGACAAGCAGCGAAGCTTGATGCGCAGTAAAACAAATAATGAATAGACAACTGGTCGACCTCATTAGAAATAAAAAACCCAAAAGATTAGATAGACAAACAAACAAACACATAAATGTGGAGAGAAGGGCAGTGCGCGCAGGAGCAAAGGTAAACAGCAGACAGACCTGAATCCTTATCTTTACAAGGTCGACCTCAGAACTTTGTTCAGTTTTGTCTCGGTGACGGATAATGGAAGGAAGGGCAGGCAACTGGTCGACTTCATTTAATAAACAAATAAAAATAAGATAAACTCTCAGGAATAGATAAATAATAAGAAAAAATTGTAAAGTGTAGAAAGCGAGAGCGCGCGAATGCACTCAAGCAAACACAAACAGCACAGCACGATGCGTATTTTTTTTTAATTGACAAAATAAATCAAAAATAAATCTAAAATAAAAATAAGTGGAAAAGGCGAGAGTGCGCGAGCAAACAGGAGCAAAGACAAGCAGCGCAGATTGATGCGTAGTAAAAAAAAAATAATAAATAGACAACTGGTCGACCTCATTAGTAATAAAAACCCAAAAGATTAGATAGGCAAACAAACAAACACATAAATGTGGAGAGAAGGGCAGTGCTCGCAGGAGCAAAGGTAAACAGCAGACAGACCTGAATCCTTATTTTTACAAGGTCGACCTCAGAACTTTGTTCAGTTTCTCTCGGTGACGGATAATGGAAGGAAGGGCAGGCAACTGGTCGACTTCATTTAAATAAACAAATAAAAAATAAGATAAACTCTCAGGAATAGATAAATAATAACAAAAAAATTGTAAAGTGGAGAAAGCGAGAGCGCGCGAATGCACTCAAGCAAACACAAACAGCACAGCACGATGCGTATTTTTTTTTTAAAATTGACAAAATAAATCAAAAATAAATCAAAAATAAAAATAAGTGGAAAAGGCGAGAGTGCGCGAGCGCACAGGAGCAAAGACAAGCAGCGCAGCTTGATGCGTAGTAAAAAAAATAATAAATAGACAACTGGTCGACCTCATTAGAAATAAAATCCCAAAAGATTAGATAGACAAACAAACAAACACATAAATGTGGAGAGAAGGGCAGGGCGCGCAGGAGCAAAGGTAAACAGCAGACAGACCTGAATCCTTATCTTTAAAAGGTCGACCTCAGAACTTTGTTCAGTTTGTCTCGGTGACGGATAATGGAAGGAAGGGCAGGCAACTGGTCGACTTCATTTAAATAAACAAATAAATAATAAGATAAACTCTCAGGAATAGATAAATAATAACAAAAAAATTGTAAAGTGGAGAAAGCGAGAGCGCGCGACTGCACTCAAGCAAACACAAACAGCACAGCACGATGCGTATTTTTTTTTAAATTGACAAAATAAATCAAAAATAAATCTAAAATAAAAATAAGTGGAAAAGGCGAGAGTCCGCGAGCACACAGGAGCAAAGACAAGCAGCGCAGCTTGATGCGTAGTAAAAAAAATAATAAATAGACAACTGGTCGACCTCATTAGAAATAAAAACCGAAAAGATTAGATAGACAAACAAACAAACACAGAAATGTGGAGAGAAGGGCAGTGAGCGCAGGAGCAAAGGTAAACAGCAGACAGACCTGAATCCTTATCTTTACAAGGTCGACCTCAGAACTTTGTTCAGTTTGTCTCGGTGACGGATAATGGAAGGAAGGGCAGGCAACTGGTCGACTTCATTTAAATAAACAAATAAAAAATAAGATAAAGTCTCAGGAATAGATGAATAATAAAAAAAAATTGTAAAGTGGAGAAAGCAAGAGCGCGCGAATGCACTCAAGCAAACACAAACAGCACAGCACGATGCGTATTTTTTTTTAAATTGACAAAATAAATCAAAAATAAATCAAAAATAAAAATAAGTGGAAAAGGCGAGAGTGCGCGAGCACACAGGAGCAAAGACAAGCAGCGCAGCTTGATACGTAGTAAAAAAAATAATAAATAGGACAACTGGTCGACCTCATTAGAAATAAAAACCGAAAAGATTAGATAGACAAACAAACAAACACAGAAATGTGGAGAGAAGGGCAGTGCGAGCAGGAGCAAAGGTAAACAGCAGACAGACCTGAATCCTTATCTTTACAAGGTCGACCTCAGAACTTTGTTCAGTTTGTCTCAGTGACGGATAATGGAAGGAAGGGCAGGCAACTGGTCGACTTCATTTAAATAAACAAATAAAAAATAAGATAAACTCTCAGGAATAGATAAATAATAACAAAAAAATTGTAAAGTGGAGAAAGCGAGAGCGCGCGAATGCACTCAAGCAAACACAAACAGCACAGCACGATGCGTATTTTTTTTTAAAATTGACAAAATATATAAAAAATAAATCAAAAATAAAAATAAGTGGAAAGGCGAGAGTGCGCGAGCACACAGGAGCAAAGACAAGCAGCGCAGCTTGATGCGTAGTAAAAAAAAATATAAATAGACAACTGGTCGACCTCATTAGAAATAAAAACCCCAAAGATTAGATAGACAAACAAACAAACACATAAATGTGGAGAGAAGGGCAGGGCGCGCCGGAGCAAAAGTAAACAGCAGACAGACCTGAATCCTTATCTTTACAAGGTCGACCTCAGAACTTTGTTCAGTTTGTCTCGGTGACGGATAATGGAAGGAAGGGCAGGCAACTGGTCGACTTCATTTAAATAAACAAATAAAAAATAATATAAACTCTCAGGAATAGATAAATAATAACAAAAAAATTGTAAAGTGGAGAAAGCGAGAGCGCGCGAATGCACTCAAGCAAAACACAAACAGCACAGCACGATGCGTATTTTTTTTTAAATTGACAAAATAAATAAAAATAAATCAAAAATAAATTTAAGTGGAAAAGGCGAGAGTGCGCGAGCACACAGGAGCAAAGACAAGCAGCGCAGCTTGATGCGTAGTAAAACAAATAATAAATAGACAACTGTCGACCTCATTAGAAATAAAAAACCCAAAAGATTAGATAGACAAACAAACAAACACATAAATGTGGAGAGAAGGGCAGTGCGCGCCGGAGCAAAGGTAAACAGCAGGACAGACCTGAATCCTTATCTTTACAAGGTCGACCTCAGAACTTTGTTCAGTTTGTCTCGGTGACGGATAATGGAAGGAAGGGCAGGCAACTGGTCGACTTCATTAAATAAACAAATAAAAAATAAGATAAACTCTCAGGAATAGATAAAGAATAACAAAAAAATTGTAAAGTGGAGAAAGCGAGAGCGCGCGAATGCACTCAAGGAAACACAAACAGCACAGCACGATGCGTATTTTTTTAAAATTGACAAAATAAATCAAAAATAAATCAAAAAAAAATAAGTGGAAAAGGCGAGAGTGCGCGAGCACACAGGAAGCAAAGACAAGCAGCGCAGCTTGATGCGTAGTAAAAAAAAAATAATAAATAGACAACTGGTCGACCTCATAGAAATAAAAACCCAATAGATTAGATAGACAAACAAACAAACACATAAATGTGGAGAGAAGGGCAGTGCGCGCAGGAGCAAAGGTAAACAGCAGACAGACCTGAATCCTTATCTTTACAAGGTCGACCTCAGAACTTTGTTCAGTTTGTCCTCGGTGACGGATAATGGAAGGAAGGGCAGGCAACTGGTCGACTTCATTTAAATAAACAAATAAAAAATAAGATAAACTCTCAGGAATAGATAAATAATAACAAAAAAATTGTAAAGTGGAGAAAGCGAGAGCGCGCGAATGCACTCAAGCAAACACAAACAACACAGCACGATGCGTATTTTTTTTTAAATTGACAAAATAAATCAAAAATAAATCAAAAATAAAAATAAGTGGAAAAGGCGAGAGTGCGCGAGCACACAGGAGCAAAGACAAGCAGCACAGCTTGATGCGTAGTAAAAAAATAATAAATAGACAACTGGTCGACCTCATTAGAAATAAAAACCGAAAAGATTAGATAGACAAACAAACAAACACATAAATGTGGAGAGAAGGGCAGTGCGCGCAGGAGCAAAGGTAAACAGCAGAGAGACCTGAATCCTTATCTTTACAAGGTCGACCTCAGAACTTTGTTCGGTTTGTCTCAGTGACGGATAATGGAAGGAAGGGCAGGCAACTGGTCGACTTCATTTAAATAAACAAATAAAAATAAGATAAACTCTCAGGAATAGATAAATAATAACAAAAAAATTGTAAAGTGGAGAAAGCGAGAGCGCGCGAATGCACTCAAGCAAACACAAACAGCACAGCACGATGCGTATTTTTTTTAAAATTGACAAAATAAATAAAAATAAATCAAAAATAAATATAAGTGGAAAAGGCGAGAGTGCGCGAGCACACAGGAGCAAAGACAAGCAGCGCAGCTTGATGCCGTAGTAAAAAAAATAATAAATAGACAACTGGTCGACCTCATTAGAAATAAAAAGCCAAAAGATTAGATAGACAAACAAACAAACACATAAATGTGGAGAGAAGGGCAGTGCGCGCAGGAGCAAAGGTAAACAGCAGACAGACCTGAATCCTTATCTTTACAAGGTCGACCTCAGAACTTTGTTCAGTTTGTCTCGGTGACGGATAATGGAAGGAAGGGAAGGCAACTGGTCGACTTCATTTAAATAAACAAATAAAAAATAAGATAAACTCTCAGGAATAGATAAATAATAACAAAAAAATTGTAACGTGGAGAAAGCGAGAGCGCGCGAATGCACTCAAGCAAACACAAACAGCACAGCACGATGCGTATTTTTTTTAAAAATTGACAAAATATATCAAAAATAAATCAAAAATAAAAATAAGTGGAAAAGGCGAGAGTGCGCGAGCACACAGGAGCAAAGACAAGCAGCGCAGCTTGATGCGTAGTAAAAAAAAATATAAATAGACAACTGGTCGACCTCATTAGAAATAAAAACCCAAAAGATTAGATAGACAAACAAACAAACACATAAATGTGGAGAGAAGGGCAGTGCGTGCAGGAGCAAAGGTAAACAGCAGACAGACCTGAATCCGTATCTTTACAAGGTCGACCTCAGAACTTTGTTCAGTTTGTCTCGGTGACGGATAATGAAGGAAGGGCAGGCAACTGGTCGACTTCATTTAAATAAACAAATAAAAAATAAGATAAACTCTCAGGAATAGATAAATAATAACAAAAAATTGTAATGTGGAGAAAGCGAGAGCGCGCGAATGCACTCAAGCAAACACAAACAGCACAGCACGATGCGTATTTTTTTTTAAAATTGACAAAATAAATCAAAAATAAATCAAAAATAAAAATAAGTGGAAAAGGCGAGAGTGCGCGAGCACACAGGAGCAAAGACAAGCAGCGCAGCTTGATGCGTAGTAAAAAAAAATAATAAATAGACAACTGGTCGACCTCATTAGAAATAAAAACCCAAAAGATTAGATAGACAAACAAACAAACACATAAATGTGGAGAGAAGGGCAGTGCGTGCAGGAGCAAAGGTAAACAGCAGACAGACCTGAATCCTTATCTTTACAAGGTCGACCTCAGAACTTTGTTCAGTTTGTCTCGGTGACGGATAATGGAAGGAAGGGCAGGCAACTGGTCGACTTCATTTAAATAAACAAATAAAAAATAAGATAAACTCTCAGGAATAGATAAATATTAACAAAACAATTGTAAAGTGTAGAAAGAGAGAGCGCGCGAATGCACTCAAGCAAACACAAACAGCACAGCACGATGCGTATTTTTTTTAAAATTGACAAAATAAATCAAAAATAAATCAAAAATAAAAATAAGTGGAAAAGGCGAGAGTGCGCGAGCACACAGGAGCAAAGACAAGCAGCGCAGATTGATGCGTCGTAAAAAAAAATAATAAATAGACAACTGGTCGACCTCATTAGAAATAAAAACCCAAAAGATTAGATAGACAAACAAACAAACACATAAATGTGGAGAGAAGGGCAGTGCGCGCAGGAGCAAAGGTATACAGCAGACAGACCTGAATCCTTATCTTTACAAGGTCGACCTCAGAACTTTGATTCAGTTTGTCTCGGTGACGGATAATGGAAGGAAGGGCAGGCAACTTGTCGACTTCATTTAAATAAACAAATAAAAAATAAGATAAACTCTCAGGAATAGATAAATAATAACAAACAAATTGTAAAGTGGAGAAAGCGAGAGCGCGCGAATGCACTCAAGCAAACACAAACAGCACAGCATGATGCGTATTTTTTTTAAATTCACAAAATAAATCAAAAATAAAAATAAGTGGAAAAGGCGAGAGTGCGGGATCACACAGGAGCAAAGTCAAGCAGCGCAGCTTGATGCATAGTAAAAAAAATAATAAATAGACAACTGGTCGACCTCATTAGAAATAAAAACCCAAAAGATTAGATAGACAAACAATCAAACACATAAATGTGGAGAGAAGGGCAGTGCGCGAAGGAGCAAAGGTAAACAGCAGACCGACCTGAATCCTTATCTTTACAAGGTCGACCTCAGAACTTTGTTCAGTTTGTCTCGGTGACGGATAATGGAAGGAAGGGCAGGCAACTGGTCGACTTCATTTAAATAAACAAATAAAAAATAAGATAAACTCTCAGGAATAGATAAATAATAACAAAAAAATTGTAAAGTGGAGAATGCGAGAGCGCGCGATTGCACTCAAGCAAACTCAAACAGCACAGCACCATGCGTATTTTTTTTTAAAATTGACAAAATAAATCAAAAATAAATCAAGAATAAAAATAAGTGGAAAAGGCGAGAGTCGCGAGCACACAGGAGGAAAGACAAGCAGCGCAGCTTGATGCGTAGTAAAAAAAATAATAAATAGACAACTGGTCGACCTCATTAGAAATAAAAACCCCAAAGATTAGATAGACAAAAAAACAAACACATAAATGTGGAGAGAAGGGCAGTGCGCGCAGGAGCAAAGGTAAACAGCAGACAGACCTGAATCCTTATCTTTACAAGGTCGACCTCAGAACTTTGTTCAGTTTGTCCCGGTGACGGATAATGGAAGGAAGGGTAGGCAACTGGTCGACTTCATTTAAATAAACAAATAAAAAATAAGATAAACTCTCAAGAATAGATAAATAATAACAAAAAAATTGTAAAGTGGAGAAAGCGAGAGAGCGCGAATGCACTCAAGGAAACACAAACAGCACAGCACGATGCCTATTTTTTTAAAATTGACAAAATAAATCAAAAAAAAATCAAAAAAAAAAGATAAGTGGAAAAGGCGAGAGTGCGCGAGCACACAGGAGCAAAGACAAGCAGCGCAGCTTGATGCGTAGTAAAAAAAATAATAAATAGACAACTGGTCGACCTCATTAGAAATAAAAACCCAATAGATTAGATAGACAAACAATCAAACACATAAATGTGGAGAGAAGGCAGTGCGCGCAGGAGCAAAGGTAAACAGCAGACAGACCTGAATCCTTATCTTTACAAGGTCGACCTCAGAACTTTGTTCAGTTTGTCTCGGTGACGGATAATGGAAGGAAGGGCAGGCAACTGGTCGACTTCATTTAAATAAACAAATAAAAAATAAGATAAACTCTCAGGAATAGATAAATATTAACAAAACAATTGTAAAGTGGAGAAAGAGAGAGCGCGCGAATGCACTCAAGCAAACACAAACAGCACAGCACGATGCGTATTTTTTTTTAAAATTGACAAAATAAATCAAAAAATAATCAAAAAATAAAAATAAGTGGAAAAGGCGAGAGTGCGCGAGCACACAGGAGCAAAGACAAGCAGCGCAGATTGATGCGTCGTAAAAAAAAATAATAAATAGACAACTGGTCGACCTCATTAGAAATAAAAACCCAAAAGATTAGATAGACAAACAAACAAACACATAAATGTAGAGAGAAGGGCAGTGCGCGCAGGAGCAAAGGTATACAGCAGACAGACCTGAATCCTTATCTTTACAAGGTCGACCTCAGAACTTTGATTCAGTTTGTCTCCGTGACGGATAATGGAAGGAAGGGCAGGCAACTTGTCGACTTCATTTAAATAAACAAATAAAAAATAAGATAAACTCTCAGGAATAGACTAAATAATAACAAACAAATTGTAAAGTGGAGAAAGCGAGAGCGCGCGAATGCACTCAAGCAAACACCAACAGCACAGCATGATGCGTATTTTTTTTAAATTCACAAAATAAATCAAAAATAAAAATAAGTGGAAAAGGCGAGAGAGCGCGAGCACACAGGAGCAAAGACAAGCAGCGCAGCTTGATGCGTAGTAAAAAAATAATAAATAGACAACTGGTCGACCTCATTAGAAATAAAAACCGAAAAGATTAGATAGACAAACAAACAAACACATAAATGTGGAGAGAAGGGCAGTGCGCGAAGGAGCAAAGGTAAAAAGCAGACCGACCTGAATCCTTATCTTTACAGGTCGACCTCAGAACTTTGTTCAGTTTGTCTCGGTGACGGATAATGGAAGGAAGGGCAGGCAACTGGTCGACTTGATTTAAATAAACAAATAAAAAATAAGATAAACTCTCAGGAATAGATAAATAATAACAAAAAAATTGTAAAGTGGAGAATGCGAGAGCGCGCGATTGCACTCAAGCAAACTCAAAAAGCACAGCACGATGCGTATTTTTTTTTAAATTGACAAAATAAATCAAAAATAAATCAAGAAGAAAAATAAGTGGAAAAGGCGAGAGTGCGCGAGCACACAGGAGCAAAGACAAGCAGCGCAGCTTGATGCGTAGTAAAAAAAAATAATAAATAGACAACTGGTCGACCTCATTAGAAATAAAAACCCAAAGATTAGATAGACAAACAAACAAACACATAAATGTGGAGAGAAGGGCAGTGCGTACAGGAGCAAAGGTAAACAGCAGACAGACCTGAATCCGTATCTTTACAAGGTCGACCTCAGAACTTTGTTCAGTTTGTCTCGGTGACGGATAATGGAAGGAAGGGCAGGCAACTGTCGACTTCATTTAAATAAACAAATAAAAAATAAGATAAACTCTCAGGAATAGATAAATAATAACAAAAAAATTGTAAAGTGGAGAAAGCGAGAGCGCGCGAATGCACTCAAGCAAACACAACAGCACAGCACGATGCGTATTTTTTTTTAAATTGACAAAACAAATCAAAAATAAATCAAAAATAAAAATAAGTGGAAAAGGCGAGAGTGCGCGAGCACACAGGAGCAAAGACAAGCAGCGCAGCTTGATGCGTAGTAAAAAAAAAATAATAAAAGACAACTGGTCGACCCTCATTAGAAATAAAAACCCAAAAGATTAGATGGACAAACAAACAAAAACATAAATGTGGAGAGAAGGGCAGTGCGTGCAGGAGCAAAGGTAAACAGCAGACAGACCTGAATCCTTATCTTTACAAGGTCGACCTCAGAACTTTGTTCAGTTTGTCTCGGTGACGGATAATGGAAGGAAGGGCAGGCAACTGGTCGACTTCATTTAAATAAACAAATAAAAAATAAGATAAACTCTCAGGAATAGATAAATAATAACAAAAAAATTGTAACGTGGAGAAAGCGAGAGCGCGCGAATGCACTCAAGCAAGCACAAACAGCACAGCACGATGCGTATTTTTTTTTAAATTGACAAAATAAATCAAAAATAAATCAAAAATAAAAATAAGTGGAAAAGGCGAGAGTGCGCGTGCACACAGGAGCAAAGACAAGCAGCGCAGCTTGATGCTTAGTAAAAAAAAATAATAAATAGACAACTGGTCGACCTCATTAGAAATAAAAACCCAAAAGATTAGATAGACAAACAAACAAACACATAAATGTGGAGAGAAGGGCAGTGAGCGCAGGTGCAAAGGTAAACAGCAGACAGACCTGAATCCTTATCTTTACAAGGTCGACCTCAGAACTATGTTCAGTTTGTCTCGGTGACGAATAATGGAAGGAATGGCAGGCAACTGGTCGACTTCATTTAAATAAACAAATAAAAAATAAGATAAACTCTCAGGAATAGATAAATATTAACAAAACAATTGTAAAGTGGAGAAAGAGAGAGCGCGCGAATGCACTCAAGCAAACACAAACAGCACAGCACGATGCGTATTTTTTTTTTAAATTGAAAAAATAAATAAAAAAAAAATCAAAAATAAAAATAAGTGGAAAAGGCGAGAGAGCGCGAGCACACAGGAGCAAAGACAAGCAGCGCAGCTTGATGCGTAGTAAAAAAAATAATAAATAGACAACTGGTCGACCTCATTAGAAATAAAAAACCGAAAAGATTAGATAGACAAACAAACAAACACATAAATGTGGAGAGAAGGGCAGTGCGTACAGGAGCAAAGGTAAACAGCAGACAGACCTGAATCCGTATCTTTACAAGGTCGACCTCAGAAACTTTGTTCAGTTTGTCTCGGTGAGGATAATGGAAGGAAGGGCAGGCAACTGGTCGACTTCATTTAAATAAACAAATAAAAAATAAGATAAACTCTCAGGAATAGATAAATAATAACAAAAAATTGTAAAGTGGAGAAAGCGAGAGCGCGCGAATGCACTCAAGCAAACACAAACAGCACAGCACGATGCGTATTTTTTTTTTAAATTGACAAAATAAATCAAAAATAAATCAAAAATAAAAATAAGTGGAAAAGGAGAGAGTGCGCGAGCACACAGGAGCAAAGACAAGCAGCGCAGCTTGATGCGTAGTAAAAAAAAATAATAAATAGACAACTGGTCGACCTCATTAGAAATAAAAACCCAAAAGATTAGATAGACAAACAAACAAACACATAAATGTGGAGAGAAGGGCAGTGCGTGCAGGAGCAAAGGTAAACAGGCAGACAGACCTGAATCCTTATCTTACAAGGTCGACCTCAGAACTTTGTTCAGTTTGTCTCGTGACGGATAATGGAAGGAAGGGCAGGCAACTGGTCGACTTCATTTAAATAAACAAATAAAAAATAAGATAAACTCTCAGGATAGATAAATAATAACAAAAAAATTGTAACGTGGAGAAAGCGAGAGCGCGCGAATGCACTCAAGCAAGCACAAACAGCACAGCACGATGCGTATTTTTTTTTAAATTGACAAAATAAATAAAAAATAAATCAAAAATAAAAATAAGTGGAAAAGGCGAGAGTGCGCGTGCACACAGGAGCAAAGACAAGCAGCGCAGCTTGATGCGTAGTAAAAAAAATAATAAATAGACAACCTGGTCGACCTCATTAGAAATAAAAACCCAAAAGATTAGATAGACAAACAAACAAACACATAAATGTGGAGAGAAGGGCAGTGAGCGCAGGTGCACAGGTAAACAGCAGACAGACCTGAATCCTTATCTTTACAAGGTCGACCTCAGAACTTTGTTCAGTTTGTCTCGGTGACGGATAATGGAAGGAAGGGCAGGCAACTGGTCGACTTCATTTAAATAAACAAATAAAAAATAAGATAAACTCTCAGGAATAGATAAATATTAACAAAACAATTGTAAAGTGGAGAAAGAGAGAGCGCGCGAATGCACTCAAGCAAACACAAACAGCACAGAACGATGCGTATTTTTTTTTTTAAATTGACAAAATAAATCAAAAATAAATCAAAAATAAAAATAAGTGGAAAAGGCGAGAGTGCGCGAGCACACAGGAGCAAAGGACAAGCAGCGCAGATTGATGCGTCGTAAAAAAAATAATAAATAGACAACTGGTCGACCCTCATTAGAAATAAAACCCCAAAAGATTAGATAGACAAACAAACAAACACACAAATGTGGAGAGAAGGGCAGTGCGCGCAGGAGCAAAGGTATACAGCAGACAGACCTGAATCCTTATCTTTACAAGATCTACCTCAGAACTTTGATTCAGTTTGTCTCGGTGACGGATAATGGAAGGAAGGGCAGGCAACTTGTCGACTTCATTTAAATAAACAAATAAAAAAATAAGATAAACTCTCACGAATAGATAAATAATAACAAACAAATTGTAAAGTGGAGAAAGCGAGAGCGCGCGAATGCACTCAAGCAAACACAAACAGCACAGCATGATGCGTATTTTTTTTAAATTCACAAAATAAAATCAAAAATAAAAATAAGTGGAAAAGGCGAGAGTGCGCGAGCACACAGGAGCAAAGACAAGCAGCGCAGCTTCATGCGTAGTAAAAAAAATAATAAATAGACAACTGGTCGACCTCATTAGAAATAAAAACCGAAAAGATTAGATAGACAAACAAACAAACACATAAATGTGGAGAGAAGGGCAGTGCGCGAAGGAGCAAAGGTAAAAAGCAGACCGACCTGAATCTTATCTTTACAAGGTCGACCTCAGAAACTTTGTTCACTTTGTCTCGGTGACGGATAATGGAAGGAAGGGCAGGCAACTGGTCGACTTCATTTAAATAAACAAATAAAAAATAAGATAAACTCTCAGGAATAGATAAATAATAACAAAAAAATTGTAAAGTGGAGAATGCGAGAGCGCGCGATTGCACTCAAGCAAACTCAAAAAGCACAGCACGATGCGTATTTTTTTTTAACTTGACAAAATAAATCAAAAATAAATCAAGAATAAAAATAAGTGGAAAAGGCGAGAGTGCGCGAGCACACAGGAGCAAAGACAAGCAGCGCAGCTTGATGCGTAGTAAAAAAAATAATAAATAGACAACTGGTCGACCTCATTAGAAATAAAAACCGTAAAGATTAGATAGACAAACAAACAAACACATAAATGTGGAGAGAAGGGCAGTGCGCGCAGGAGCAAAGGTAAACAGCAGACAGACCTGAATCCTTATCTTTACAAGGTCGACCTCAGAACTTTGTTCAGTTTGTCTCGGTGACGGATAATGGAAGGAAGGGAAAGGCAACTGGTCGACTTCATTTAAATAAACAAATAAAAAATAAGATAAACTCTCAGGAATAGATAAATAATAACAAAAAAATTGTAAAGTGGAGAAAGCGAGAGCGCGCGAATGCACTCAAGCAAACACAAACAGCACAGCACGATGCGTATTTTTTTTAAAAATTGAAAAAATAAATAAAAAAAAAAAAATCAAAAAATAAAAATAAGTGGAAAAGGCGAGAGTGCGCGAGCACACAGGAGCAAAGACAAGCAGCGCAGCTTGATGCGTAGTAAAAAAAATAATAAATAGACAACTGGTCGACCTAATTAGAAATAAAAACCCAAAAGATTAGATGGACAAACAAACAAACACATAAAATGTGGAGAGAAGGGCAGTGCGTGCAGGAGCAAAGGTAAACAGCAGACAGACCTGAATCCTTATCTTTACAAGGTCGACCTCAGAACTTTGTTCAGTTTGTCTCGGTGACGGATAATGGAAGGAAGGGCAGGCAACTGGTCGACTTCATTTAAATAAACAAATAAAAAATAAGATAAACTCTCAGGAATAGATAAATAATAACAAAAAAATTGTAACGTGGAGAAAGCGAGAGCGCGCGAATGCACTCAAGCAAGCACAAACAGCACAGCACGATGCGTATTTTTTTTTAAATTGACAAAATAAATCAAAAATAAATCAAAAATAAAAATAAGTGGAAAAGGCGAGAGTGCGCGTGCACACAGGAGCAAAGACAAGCAGCGCAGCTTGATGCGTAGTAAAAAAAATAATAAATAGACAACTGGTCGACCTCATTAGAAATAAAAACCCAAAAGATTAGATAGACAAACAAACAAACACATAAATGTGGAGAGAAGGGCAGTGAGCGCAGGTGCAAAGGTAAACAGCAGACAGACCTGAATCCTTATCTTTACAAGGTCGACCTCAGAACTTTGTTCAGTTTGTCTCGGTGACGAATAATGGAAGGAAGGGCAGGCAACTGGTCGACTTTCATTTAAATAAACAAATAAAAAATAAGATAAACTCTCAGGAATAGATAAATATTAACAAAACAATTGTAAAGTGGAGAAAGAGAGAGCGCGCGAATGCACTCAAGGAAACACAAACAGCACAGCACGATGCGTATTTTTTTAAAATTGACAAAATAAATCAAAAATAAATCAAAAAAAAAATAAGTGGAAAAGGCGAGAGTGCGCGAGCACACAGGAGCAAAGACAAGCAGCGCAGCTTGATGCGTAGTAAAAAAAAAATAATAAATAGACAACTGGTCGACCTCATTAGAAATAAAAACCCAATAGATTAGATAGACAAACAAACAAACACATAAATGTGGAGAGAAGGGCAGTGCGCGCAGGAGCAAAGGTAAACAGCAGACAGACCTAAATCCTTATCTTTACAAGGTCGACCTCAGAACTTTGTTCAGTTTGTCTCGGTGACGGATAATGGAAGGAAGGGCAGGCAACTGGTCGACTTCATTTAAATAAACAAATAAAAAATAAGATAAACTCTCAGGAATAGATAAATAATAACAAAAAAATTGTAAAGTGGAGAAAGCGAGAGCGCGCGAATGCACTCAAGCAAACACAAACAACACAGCACGATGCGTATTTTTTTTTAAATTGACAAAATAAATCAAAAATAAATCAAAAATAAAAATAAGTGGAAAAGGCGAGAGTGCGCGAGCACACAGGAGCAAAGACAAGCAGCACAGCTTGATGCGTAGTAAAAAAAATAATAAATAGACAACTGGTCGACCTCATTAGAAATAAAAACCGAAAAGATTAGATAGACAAACAAACAAACACATAAATGTGGAGAGAAGGGCAGTGCGCGCAGGAGCAAAGGTAAACAGCAGAGAGACCTGAATCCTTATCTTTACAAGGTCGACCTCAAAACTTTGTTCGGTTTGTCTCAGTGACGGATAATGGAAGGAAGGGCAGGCAAACTGGTCGACTTCATTTAAATAAACAAATAAAAATAAGATAAACTCTCAGGAATAGATAAATAATAACAAAAAAATTGTAAAGTGGAGAAAGCGAGAGCGCGCGAATGCACTCAAGCAAACACAAACAGCACAGCACGATGCGTATTTTTTTTAAAATTGACAAAATAAATCAAAAATAAATCAAAAATAAAAATAAGTGGAAAAGGCGAGAGTGCGCGAGCACACAGGAGCAAAGACAAGCAGCGCAGATTGATGCGTCGTAAAAAAAAATAATAAATAGACAACTGGTCGACCTCATTAGAAATAAAAACCCAAAAGATTAGATAGACAAACAAACAAACACATAAATGTGGAGAGAAGGGCAGTGCGCGCAGGAGCAAAGGTATACAGCAGACAGACCTGAATCCTTATCTTTACAAGGTCGACCTCAGAACTTTGATTCAGTTTGTCTCGGTGACGGATAATGGAAGGAAGGGCAGGCAACTTGTCGACATCATTTAAATAAACAAATAAAAAATAAGATAAACTCTCAGGAATAGATAAATAATAACAAACATATTGTAAAGTGGAGAAAGCGAGAGCGCGCGAATGCACTCAAGCAAACACAAACAGCACAGCATGATGCGTATTTTTTTTAAATTCACAAAATAAATCAAAAATAAAAATCAGTGGAAAAGGCGAGAGTGCGCGAGCACACAGGAGCAAAGACAAGCAGCACAGCTTGATGCGTAGTAAAAAAAATAATAAATAGACAACTGGTCGACCTCATTAGAAATAAAAACCGAAAAGATTAGATAGACAAACAAACAAACACATAAATGTGGAGAGAAGGGCAGTGCGCGCAGGAGCAAAGGTAAACAGCAGAGAGACCTGAATCCTTATCTTTACAAGGTCGACCTCAGAACTTTGTTCAGTTTGTCTCAGTGACGGATAATGGAAGGAAGGGCAGGCAACTGGTCGACTTCATTTAAATAAACAAATAAAAATAAGATAAACTCTCAGGAATAGATAAATAATAACAAAAAAATTGTAAAGTGGAGAAAGCGAGAGCGCGCGAATGCACTCAAGCAAACACAAACAGCACAGCACGATGCGTATTTTTTTTTAAAATTGACAAAATATATAAAAAATAAATCAAAAATAAAAATAAGTGGAAAAGGCGAGAGTGCGCGAGCACACAGGAGCAAAGACAAGCAACGCAGCTTGATATTAGTAAAAAAAAAAAATAATAAATAGACAACTGGTCGACCTCATTAGAAATAAAAAACCCCAAAGATTAGATAGACAAACAAACAAACACATAAATGTGGAGAGAAGGGCAGTGCGCGCCGGAGCAAAGGTAAACAGCAGACAGACCTGAATCCTTATCTTTACAAGGTCGACCTCAGAACTTTGTTCAGTTTGTCTCGGTGACGGATAATGGAAGGAAGGGAAGGCAACTGGTCGACTTCATTAAATAAACAAATAAAAAATAAGATAAACTCTCTGGAATAGGTAAATAATAACAAAAAAATTGTAAAGTGGAGAAAGCGAGAGCACGCGAATGCACTCAAGCAAACACAAACAGCACAGCACGAAGCGTATTTTTTTTTTAAAATTGAAAAAATAAATCAAAAAAAATCAAAAATAAAAATAAGTGGAAAAGGCGATAGTGCGCGAGCACACAGGAGCAAAGACAAGCAGCGCAGCTTGATGCGTAGTAAAAAAAAATAATAAATAGAGAACTGGTCGACCTCATTAGAAATAAAAACCCAAAAGATTAGATAGACAAACAAACAAACACATAAATGTGGAGAGAAGGGCAGTGCGTGCAGGAGCAAAGGTAAACAGCAGACAGACCTGAATCCTTATCTTTACAAGGTCGACCTCAGAACTTTGTTCAGTTTGTCTCAGTGATGGATAATGGAAGGAAGGGCAGGCAACTGGTCGACTTCATTTAAATAAACAAATAAAAAATAAGATAAACTCTCAGGAATAGATAAATAATAACAAAAAAATTGTAACGTGGAGAAAGCGAGAGCGCGCGAATGCACTCAAGCAAGCACAAACAGCACAGCACGATGCGTATTTTTTTTAATTGACAAAATAATTCAAAAATAAATCAAAATAAAAATAAGTGGAAAAGGCGAGAGTGCGCGAGCACACAGGAGCAAAGACAAGCAGCGCAGCTTGATGCGTAGTAAAAAAAATAATAAATAGACAACTGGTCGACCTCATTAGAAATAAAAACCCAAAAGATTAGATAGACAAACAAACAAACACATAAATGTGGAGAGAAGGGCAGTGCGCGCAGGAGCAAAGGTAAACAGCAGACAGACCTGAATCCTTATCTTTACAAGGTCGACCTCAGAACTTTGTTCAGTTTGTCTCGGTGACGGATAATGGAAGGAAGGGCAGACAACTGGTCGACTTCATTTAAATAAACAAATAAAAAATAAGATAAACTCTTAGGAATAGATAAATAATAACAAAAAAATTGTAATGTGCAGAAAGCGAGAGCTCGCGAATGCACTCAAGCAAACACAAACAGCACAGCACGATGCGTATTTTTTTTTTAAATTGACAACATAAATCAAAAATAAATCAAAAATAAAAATAAGTGGAAAAGGCGAGAGTGCGGGAGCACACAGGAGCAAAGTCAAGCAGCGCAGCTTGATGCATAGTAAAAAAAATAATAAATAGACAACTGGTCGACCTCATTAGAAATAAAAACCCAAAAGATTAGATAGACAAACAATCAAACACATAAATGTGGAGAGAAGGGCAGTGCGCGAAGGAGCAAAGGTAAACAGCAGACCGACCTGAATCCTTATCTTTACAAGGTCGACCTCAGAACTTTGTTCAGTTTGTCTCGGTGACGGATAATGGAAGGAAGGGCAGGCAACTGGTCGACTTCATTTAAATAAACAAATAAAAAATAAGATAAACTCTCAGGAATAGATAAATAATAACAAAAAAATTGTAAAGTGGAGAATGCGAGAGCGCGCGATTGCACTCAAGCAAACTCAAACAGCACAGCACCATGCGTATTTTTTTTTAAAATTGACAAAATAAATCAAAAATAATCAAGAATAAAAATAAGTGGAAAAGGCGAGAGTCGCGAGCACACAGGAGGAAAGACAAGCAGCGCAGCTTGATGCGTAGTAAAAAAAATAATAAATAGACAACTGGTCGACCTCATTTGAAATAAAAACCCCAAAGATTAGATAGACAAAAAAACAAACACATAAATGTGGAGAGAAGGGCAGTGCGCGCAGGAGCAAACGTAAACAGCAGACAGACCTGAATCCTTATCTTTACAAGGTCGACCTCAGAACTTTGTTCAGTTTGTCCCGGTGACGGATAATGGAAGGAAGGGTAGGCAACTGGTCGACTTCATTTAAATAAACAAATAAAAAAAGATAAACTCTCAAGAATAGATAAATAATAACAAAAAATTGTAAAGTGGAGAAAGCGAGAGAGCGCGAATGCACTCAAGGAAACACAAACAGCACAGCACGATGCCTATTTTTTTAAAATTGACAAAATAAATCAAAAATAAATCAAAAAAAAAGATAAGTGGAAAAGGCGAGAGTGCGCGAGCACACAGGAGCAAAGACAAGCAGCGCAGCTTGATGCGTAGTAAAAAAAATAATAAATAGACAACTGGTCGACCTCATTAGAAATAAAAACCCAATAGATTAGATAGACAAACAATCAAACACATAAATGTGGAGAGAAGGGCAGTGCGCGCAGGAGCAAAGGTAAACAGCAGACAGACCTGAATCCTTATCTTTACAAGGTCGACCTCAGAACTTTGTTCAGTTTGTCTCGGTGACGGATAATGGAAGGAAGGGAAGGCAACTGGTCGACTTCATTTAAATAAACAAATAAAAAATAAGATAAACTCTCAGGAATAGATAAATAATAACAAAAAAATTGTAAAGGGGAGAAAGCGAGAGCGCGCGAATGCACTCAAGCAAACACAAACAGCACAGCACGATGCGTATTTTTTTTTTTAAATTGAAAAAATAAATCAAAAAAAAATCAAAAATCAAAATAAGTGGAAAAGGCGAGAGTGCGCGAGCACACAGGAGCAAAGACAAGCAGCGCAGCTTGATGCGTAGTAAAAAAAATAATAAATAGACAACTGGTCGACCTCATTAGAAATAAAAACCCAAAAGATTAGATAGACAAACAAACAAACACATAAATGTGGAGAGAAGGGCAG
>NW_025958658.1:0-43995 GCF_023159225.1 Perognathus longimembris pacificus | reverse complement strand
CACAATCCAGATTCTTTTGGGGAGTTACCAGTACAGTAACCATACCAGGAAGTACTTAATTTATTAAGCTACTGCTTTTCTTAATCTCAGTGGAGATATTTACTGATAAACAGCTACCTACGCAGCATGTTCATGTCGTTCCTAAATGAGCTTTTATCTCTCTCCCCTCACCACAAATCAGATTCTTCTGAGGAGTTCCCAGTACATTATCCTTTCCCCTGTGTAATTACCTTAACAAGCTCCAGCTGTTTTTATTCTCAGAAGGTTTACTCCCTGATATACAGCTGCCTACCCCCTTCGTAAGTGCAGGTCCTAAATGAGCTTTTTTCTCTGTTCCCTCACCACAATCCAGATTCTTTTGGGGAGTTACCAGTACAGTAACCATACCAGGAAGTACTTAATTTATTAAGCTACTGCTTTTCTTAATCTCAGTGGAGATATTTACTGATAAACAGCTACCTACGCAGCATGTTCATGTCGTTCCTAAATGAGCTTTTATCTCTCTCCCCTCACCACAAATCAGATTCTTCTGAGGAGTTCCCAGTACATTATCCTTTCCCCTGTGTAATTACCTTAACAAGCTCCAGCTGTTTTTATTCTCAGAAGGTTTACTCCCTGATATACAGCTGCCTACCCCTTCGTAAGTGCAGGTCCTAAATGAGCTTTTTTCTCTGTTCCCTCACCACAATCCAGATTCTTTTGGGGAGTTACCAGTACAGTAACCATACCAGGAAGTACTTAATTTATTAAGCTACTGCTTTTCTTAATCTCAGTGGAGATATTTACTGATAAACAGCTACCTACGCAGCATGTTCATGTCGTTCCTAAATGAGCTTTTATCTCTCTCCCCTCACCACAAATCAGATTCTTCTGAGGAGTTCCCAGTACATTATCCTTTCCCCTGTGTAATTACCTTAACAAGCTCCAGCTGTTTTTATTCTCAGAAGGTTTACTCCCTGATATACAGCTGCCTACCCCCTTCGTAAGTGCAGGTCCTAAATGAGCTTTTTTCTCTGTTCCCTCACCACAATCCAGATTCTTTTGGGGAGTTACCAGTACAGTAACCATACCAGGAAGTACTTAATTTATTAAGCTACTGCTTTTCTTAATCTCAGTGGAGATATTTACTGATAAACAGCTACCTACGCAGCATGTTCATGTCGTTCCTAAATGAGCTTTTATCTCTCTCCCCTCACCACAAATCAGATTCTTCTGAGGAGTTCCCAGTACATTATCCTTTCCCCTGTGTAATTACCTTAACAAGCTCCAGCTGTTTTTATTCTCAGAAGGTTTACTCCCTGATATACAGCTGCCTACCCCCTTCGAAAGTGCAGGTCCTAAATGAGCTTTTTTCTCTGTTCCCTCACCACAATCCAGATTCTTTTGGGGAGTTACCAGTACAGTAACCATACCAGGAAGTACTTAATTTATTAAGCTACTGCTTTTCTTAATCTCAGTGGAGATATTTACTGATAAACAGCTACCTACGCAGCATGTTCATGTCGTTCCTAAATGAGCTTTTATCTCTCTCCCCTCACCACAAATCAGATTCTTCTGAGGAGTTCCCAGTACATTATCCTTTCCCCTGTGTAATTACCTTAACAAGCTCCAGCTGTTTTTATTCTCAGAAGGTTTACTCCCTGATATACAGCTGCCTACCCCCTTCGTAAGTGCAGGTCCTAAATGAGCTTTTTTCTCTGTTCCCTCACCACAATCCAGATTCTTTTGGGGAGTTACCAGTACAGTAACCATACCAGGAAGTACTTAATTTATTAAGCTACTGCTTTTCTTAATCTCAGTGGAGATATTTACTGATAAACAGCTACCTACGCAGCATGTTCATGTCGTTCCTAAATGAGCTTTTATCTCTCTCCCCTCACCACAAATCAGATTCTTCTGAGGAGTTCCCAGTACATTATCCTTTCCCCTGTGTAATTACCTTAACAAGCTCCAGCTGTTTTTATTCTCAGAAGGTTTACTCCCTGATATACAGCTGCCTACCCCCTTCGTAAGTGCAGGTCCTAAATGAGCTTTTTTCTCTGTTCCCTCACCACAATCCAGATTCTTTTGGGGAGTTACCAGTACAGTAACCATACCAGGAAGTACTTAATTTATTAAGCTACTGCTTTTCTTAATCTCAGTGGAGATATTTACTGATAAACAGCTACCTACGCAGCATGTTCATGTCGTTCCTAAATGAGCTTTTATCTCTCTCCCCTCACCACAAATCAGATTCTTCTGAGGAGTTCCCAGTACATTATCCTTTCCCCTGTGTAATTACCTTAACAAGCTCCAGCTGTTTTTATTCTCAGAAGGTTTACTCCCTGATATACAGCTGCCTACCCCCTTCGTAAGTGCAGGTCCTAAATGAGCTTTTTTCTCTGTTCCCTCACCACAATCCAGATTCTTTTGGGGAGTTACCAGTACAGTAACCATACCAGGAAGTACTTAATTTATTAAGCTACTGCTTTTCTTAATCTCAGTGGAGATATTTACTGATAAACAGCTACCTACGCAGCATGTTCATGTCGTTCCTAAATGAGCTTTTATCTCTCTCCCCTCACCACAAATCAGATTCTTCTGAGGAGTTCCCAGTACATTATCCTTTCCCCTGTGTAATTACCTTAACAAGCTCCAGCTGTTTTTATTCTCAGAAGGTTTACTCCCTGATATACAGCTGCCTACCCCCTTCGTAAGTGCAGGTCCTAAATGAGCTTTTTTCTCTGTTCCCTCACCACAATCCAGATTCTTTTGGGGAGTTACCAGTACAGTAACCATACCAGGAAGTACTTAATTTATTAAGCTACTGCTTTTCTTAATCTCAGTGGAGATATTTACTGATAAACAGCTACCTACGCAGCATGTTCATGTCGTTCCTAAATGAGCTTTTATCTCTCTCCCCTCACCACAAATCAGATTCTTCTGAGGAGTTCCCAGTACATTATCCTTTCCCCTGTGTAATTACCTTAACAAGCTCCAGCTGTTTTTATTCTCAGAAGGTTTACTCCCTGATATACAGCTGCCTACCCCCTTCGTAAGTGCAGGTCCTAAATGAGCTTTTTTCTCTGTTCCCTCACCACAATCCAGATTCTTTTGGGGAGTTACCAGTACAGTAACCATACCAGGAAGTACTTAATTTATTAAGCTACTGCTTTTCTTAATCTCAGTGGAGATATTTACTGATAAACAGCTACCTACGCAGCATGTTCATGTCGTTCCTAAATGAGCTTTTATCTCTCTCCCCTCACCACAAATCAGATTCTTCTGAGGAGTTCCCAGTACATTATCCTTTCCCCTGTGTAATTACCTTAACAAGCTCCAGCTGTTTTTATTCTCAGAAGGTTTACTCCCTGATATACAGCTGCCTACCCCCTTCGTAAGTGCAGGTCCTAAATGAGCTTTTTTCTCTGTTCCCTCACCACAATCCAGATTCTTTTGGGGAGTTACCAGTACAGTAACCATACCAGGAAGTACTTAATTTATTAAGCTACTGCTTTTCTTAATCTCAGTGGAGATATTTACTGATAAACAGCTACCTACGCAGCATGTTCATGTCGTTCCTAAATGAGCTTTTATCTCTCTCCCCTCACCACAAATCAGATTCTTCTGAGGAGTTCCCAGTACATTATCATTTCCCCTGTGTAATTACCTTAACAAGCTCCAGCTGTTTTTATTCTCAGAAGGTTTACTCCCTGATATACAGCTGCCTACCCCCTTCGTAAGTGCAGGTCCTAAATGAGCTTTTTTCTCTGTTCCCTCACCACAATCCAGATTCTTTTGGGGAGTTACCAGTACAGTAACCATACCAGGAAGTACTTAATTTATTAAGCTACTGCTTTTCTTAATCTCAGTGGAGATATTTACTGATAAACAGCTACCTACGCAGCATGTTCATGTCGTTCCTAAATGAGCTTTTATCTCTCTCCCCTCACCACAAATCAGATTCTTCTGAGGAGTTCCCAGTACTTTATCCTTTCCCCTGTGTAATTACCTTAACAAGCTCCAGCTGTTTTTATTCTCAGAAGGTTTACTCCCTGATATACAGCTGCCTACCCCCTTCGTAAGTGCAGGTCCTAAATGAGCTTTTTTCTCTGTTCCCTCACCACAATCCAGATTCTTTTGGGGAGTTACCAGTACAGTAACCATACCAGGAAGTACTTAATTTATTAAGCTACTGCTTTTCTTAATCTCAGTGGAGATATTTACTGATAAACAGCTACCTACGCAGCATGTTCATGTCGTTCCTAAATGAGCTTTTATCTCTCTCCCCTCACCACAAATCAGATTCTTCTGAGGAGTTCCCAGTACATTATCCTTTCCCCTGTGTAATTACCTTAACAAGCTCCAGCTGTTTTTATTCTCAGAAGGTTTACTCCCTGATATACAGCTGCCTACCCCCTTCGTAAGTGCAGGTCCTAAATGAGCTTTTTTCTCTGTTCCCTCACCACAATCCAGATTCTTTTGGGGAGTTACCAGTACAGTAACCATACCAGGAAGTACTTAATTTATTAAGCTACTGCTTTTCTTAATCTCAGTGGAGATATTTACTGATAAACAGCTACCTACGCAGCATGTTCATGTCGTTCCTAAATGAGCTTTTATCTCTCTCCCCTCACCACAAATCAGATTCTTCTGAGGAGTTCCCAGTACATTATCCTTTCCCCTGTGTAATTACCTTAACAAGCTCCAGCTGTTTTTATTCTCAGAAGGTTTACTCCCTGATATACAGCTGCCTACCCCCTTCGTAAGTGCAGGTCCTAAATGAGCTTTTTTCTCTGTTCCCTCACCACAATCCAGATTCTTTTGGGGAGTTACCAGTACAGTAACCATACCAGGAAGTACTTAATTTATTAAGCTACTGCTTTTCTTAATCTCAGTGGAGATATTTACTGATAAACAGCTACCTACGCAGCATGTTCATGTCGTTCCTAAATGAGCTTTTATCTCTCTCCCCTCACCACAAATCAGATTCTTCTGAGGAGTTCCCAGTACATTATCCTTTCCCCTGTGTAATTACCTTAACAAGCTCCAGCTGTTTTTATTCTCAGAAGGTTTACTCCCTGATATACAGCTGCCTACCCCCTTCGTCAGTGCAGGTCCTAAATGAGCTTTTTTCTCTGTTCCCTCACCACAATCCAGATTCTTTTGGGGAGTTACCAGTACAGTAACCATACCAGGAAGTACTTAATTTATTAAGCTACTGCTTTTCTTAATCTCAGTGGAGATATTTACTGATAAACAGCTACCTACGCAGCATGTTCATGTCGTTCCTAAATGAGCTTTTATCTCTCTCCCCTCACCACAAATCAGATTCTTCTGAGGAGTTCCCAGTACATTATCCTTTCCCCTGTGTAATTACCTTAACAAGCTCCAGCTGTTTTTATTCTCAGAAGGTTTACTCCCTGATATACAGCTGCCTACCCCCTTCGTAAGTGCAGGTCCTAAATGAGCTTTTTTCTCTGTTCCCTCACCACAATCCAGATTCTTTTGGGGAGTTACCAGTACAGTAACCATACCAGGAAGTACTTAATTTATTAAGCTACTGCTTTTCTTAATCTCAGTGGAGATATTTACTGATAAACAGCTACCTACGCAGCATGTTCATGTCGTTCCTAAATGAGCTTTTATCTCTCTCCCCTCACCACAAATCAGATTCTTCTGAGGAGTTCCCAGTACATTATCCTTTCCCCTGTGTAATTACCTTAACAAGCTCCAGCTGTTTTTATTCTCAGAAGGTTTACTCCCTGATATACAGCTGCCTACCCCCTTCGTAAGTGCAGGTCCTAAATGAGCTTTTTTCTCTGTTCCCTCACCACAATCCAGATTCTTTTGGGGAGTTACCAGTACAGTAACCATACCAGGAAGTACTTAATTTATTAAGCTACTGCTTTTCTTAATCTCAGTGGAGATATTTACTGATAAACAGCTACCTACGCAGCATGTTCATGTCGTTCCTAAATGAGCTTTTATCTCTCTCCCCTCACCACAAATCAGATTCTTCTGAGGAGTTCCCAGTACATTATCATTTCCCCTGTGTAATTACCTTAACAAGCTCCAGCTGTTTTTATTCTCAGAAGGTTTACTCCCTGATATACAGCTGCCTACCCCCTTCGTAAGTGCAGGTCCTAAATGAGCTTTTTTCTCTGTTCCCTCACCACAATCCAGATTCTTTTGGGGAGTTACCAGTACAGTAACCATACCAGGAAGTACTTAATTTATTAAGCTACTGCTTTTCTTAATCTCAGTGGAGATATTTACTGATAAACAGCTACCTACGCAGCATGTTCATGTCGTTCCTAAATGAGCTTTTATCTCTCTCCCCTCACCACAAATCAGATTCTTCTGAGGAGTTCCCAGTACTTTATCCTTTCCCCTGTGTAATTACCTTAACAAGCTCCAGCTGTTTTTATTCTCAGAAGGTTTACTCCCTGATATACAGCTGCCTACCCCCTTCGTAAGTGCAGGTAGTAAATGAGCTTTTTTCTCTGTTCCCTCACCACAATCCAGATTCTTTTGGGGAGTTACCAGTACAGTAACCATACCAGGAAGTACTTAATTTATTAAGCTACTGCTTTTCTTAATCTCAGTGGAGATATTTACTGATAAACAGCTACCTACGCAGCATGTTCATGTCGTTCCTAAATGAGCTTTTATCTCTCTCCCCTCACCACAAATCAGATTCTTCTGAGGAGTTCCCAGTACATTATCCTTTCCCCTGTGTAATTACCTTAACAAGCTCCAGCTGTTTTTATTCTCAGAAGGTTTACTCCCTGATATACAGCTGCCTACCCCCTTCGTAAGTGCAGGTCCTAAATGAGCTTTTTTCTCTGTTCCCTCACCACAATCCAGATTCTTTTGGGGAGTTACCAGTACAGTAACCATACCAGGAAGTACTTAATTTATTAAGCTACTGCTTTTCTTAATCTCAGTGGAGATATTTACTGATAAACAGCTACCTACGCAGCATGTTCATGTCGTTCCTAAATGAGCTTTTATCTCTCTCCCCTCACCACAAATCAGATTCTTCTGAGGAGTTCCCAGTACATTATCCTTTCCCCTGTGTAATTACCTTAACAAGCTCCAGCTGTTTTTATTCTCAGAAGGTTTACTCCCTGATATACAGCTGCCTACCCCTTCGTAAGTGCAGGTCCTAAATGAGCTTTTTTCTCTGTTCCCTCACCACAATCCAGATTCTTTTGGGGAGTTACCAGTACAGTAACCATACCAGGAAGTACTTAATTTATTAAGCTACTGCTTTTCTTAATCTCAGTGGAGATATTTACTGATAAACAGCTACCTACGCAGCATGTTCATGTCGTTCCTAAATGAGCTTTTATCTCTCTCCCCTCACCACAAATCAGATTCTTCTGAGGAGTTCCCAGTACATTATCCTTTCCCCTGTGTAATTACCTTAACAAGCTCCAGCTGTTTTTATTCTCAGAAGGTTTACTCCCTGATATACAGCTGCCTACCCCTTCGTAAGTGCAGGTCCTAAATGAGCTTTTTTCTCTGTTCCCTCACCACAATCCAGATTCTTTTGGGGAGTTACCAGTACAGTAACCATACCAGGAAGTACTTAATTTATTAAGCTACTGCTTTTCTTAATCTCAGTGGAGATATTTACTGATAAACAGCTACCTACGCAGCATGTTCATGTCGTTCCTAAATGAGCTTTTATCTCTCTCCCCTCACCACAAATCAGATTCTTCTGAGGAGTTCCCAGTACATTATCCTTTCCCCTGTGTAATTACCTTAACAAGCTCCAGCTGTTTTTATTCTCAGAAGGTTTACTCCCTGATATACAGCTGCCTACCCCCTTCGTAAGTGCAGGTCCTAAATGAGCTTTTTTCTCTGTTCCCTCACCACAATCCAGATTCTTTTGGGGAGTTACCAGTACAGTAACCATACCAGGAAGTACTTAATTTATTAAGCTACTGCTTTTCTTAATCTCAGTGGAGATATTTACTGATAAACAGCTACCTACGCAGCATGTTCATGTCGTTCCTAAATGAGCTTTTATCTCTCTCCCCTCACCACAAATCAGATTCTTCTGAGGAGTTCCCAGTACATTATCCTTTCCCCTGTGTAATTACCTTAACAAGCTCCAGCTGTTTTTATTCTCAGAAGGTTTACTCCCTGATATACAGCTGCCTACCCCCTTCGTAAGTGCAGGTCCTAAATGAGCTTTTTTCTCTGTTCCCTCACCACAATCCAGATTCTTTTGGGGAGTTACCAGTACAGTAACCATACCAGGAAGTACTTAATTTATTAAGCTACTGCTTTTCTTAATCTCAGTGGAGATATTTACTGATAAACAGCTACCTACGCAGCATGTTCATGTCGTTCCTAAATGAGCTTTTATCTCTCTCCCCTCACCACAAATCAGATTCTTCTGAGGAGTTCCCAGTACATTATCCTTTCCCCTGTGTAATTACCTTAACAAGCTCCAGCTGTTTTTATTCTCAGAAGGTTTACTCCCTGATATACAGCTGCCTACCCCCTTCGTAAGTGCAGGTCCTAAATGAGCTTTTTTCTCTGTTCCCTCACCACAATCCAGATTCTTTTGGGGAGTTACCAGTACAGTAACCATACCAGGAAGTACTTAATTTATTAAGCTACTGCTTTTCTTAATCTCAGTGGAGATATTTACTGATAAACAGCTACCTACGCAGCATGTTCATGTCGTTCCTAAATGAGCTTTTATCTCTCTCCCCTCACCACAAATCAGATTCTTCTGAGGAGTTCCCAGTACTTTATCCTTTCCCCTGTGTAATTACCTTAACAAGCTCCAGCTGTTTTTATTCTCAGAAGGTTTACTCCCTGATATACAGCTGCCTACCCCCTTCGTAAGTGCAGGTCCTAAATGAGCTTTTTTCTCTGTTCCCTCACCACAATCCAGATTCTTTTGGGGAGTTACCAGTACAGTAACCATACCAGGAAGTACTTAATTTATTAAGCTACTGCTTTTCTTAATCTCAGTGGAGATATTTACTGATAAACAGCTACCTACGCAGCATGTTCATGTCGTTCCTAAATGAGCTTTTATCTCTCTCCCCTCACCACAAATCAGATTCTTCTGAGGAGTTCCCAGTACATTATCCTTTCCCCTGTGTAATTACCTTAACAAGCTCCAGCTGTTTTTATTCTCAGAAGGTTTACTCCCTGATATACAGCTGCCTACCCCCTTCGTAAGTGCAGGTCCTAAATGAGCTTTTTTCTCTGTTCCCTCACCACAATCCAGATTCTTTTGGGGAGTTACCAGTACAGTAACCATACCAGGAAGTACTTAATTTATTAAGCTACTGCTTTTCTTAATCTCAGTGGAGATATTTACTGATAAACAGCTACCTACGCAGCATGTTCATGTCGTTCCTAAATGAGCTTTTATCTCTCTCCCCTCACCACAAATCAGATTCTTCTGAGGAGTTCCCAGTACATTATCCTTTCCCCTGTGTAATTACCTTAACAAGCTCCAGCTGTTTTTATTCTCAGAAGGTTTACTCCCTGATATACAGCTGCCTACCCCCTTCGTATGCAGGTCCTAAATGAGCTTTTTTCTCTGTTCCCTCACCACAATCCAGATTCTTTTGGGGAGTTACCAGTACAGTAACCATACCAGGAAGTACTTAATTTATTAAGCTACTGCTTTTCTTAATCTCAGTGGAGATATTTACTGATAAACAGCTACCTACGCAGCATGTTCATGTCGTTCCTAAATGAGCTTTTATCTCTCTCCCCTCACCACAAATCAGATTCTTCTGAGGAGTTCCCAGTACATTATCCTTTCCCCTGTGTAATTACCTTAACAAGCTCCAGCTGTTTTTATTCTCAGAAGGTTTTACTCCCTGATATACAGCTGCCTACCCCCTTCGTAAGTGCAGGTCCTAAATGAGCTTTTTTCTCTCCCTCACCACAATCCAGATTCTTTTGGGGAGTTACCAGTACAGTAACCATACCAGGAAGTACTTAATTTATTAAGCTACTGCTTTTCTTAATCTCAGTGGAGATATTACTGATAAACAGCTACCTACGCAGCATGTTCATGTCGTTCCTAAATGAGCTTTTATCTCTCTCCCCTCACCACAAATCAGATTCTTCTGAGGAGTTCCCAGTACATTATCCATTTCCCCTGTGTAATTACCTTAACAAGCTCCAGCTGTTTTTATTCTCAGTGGTTTACTCCCTGATATACAGCTGCCTACCCCCTTCGTAAGTGCAGGTCCTAAATGAGCTTTTTTCTCTGTTCCCTCACCACAATCCAGATTCTTTTGGGGAGTTACCAGTACAGTAACCATACCAGGAAGTACTTAATTTATTAAGCTACTGTTTTCTTAATCTCAGTGGAGATATTTACTGATAAACAGCTACCTACGCAGCATGTTCATGTCGTTCCTAAATGAGCTTTTATTCTCTCCCCTCACCACAAATCAGATTCTTCTGAGGAGTTCCCAGTACATATCCTTTCCCCTGTGTAATTACCTTAACAAGCTCCAGCTGTTTTTATTCTCAGTGGAGATTTTACTCCCTGATATACAGCTGCCTACCCCCTTCGTCAAGTGCAGGTCCTAAATGAGCTTTTTTCTCTGTTCCCTCACCACAATCCAGATTCTTTTGGGGAGTTACCAGTACAGTAACCATACCAGGAAGTACTTAATTTATTAAGCTACTGCTTTTCTTAATCTCAGTGGAGATATTTACTGATAAACAGCTACCTACGCAGCATGTTCATGTCGTTCCTAAATGAGCTTTTATCTCTCTCCCCTCACCACAAATCAGATTCTTCTGAGGAGTTCCCAGTACATTATCCTTTCCCCTGTGTAATTACCTTAACAAGCTCCAGCTGTTTTTATTCTCAGAAGGTTTACTCCCTGATATACAGCTGCCTACCCCCTTCGTAAGTGCAGGTCCTAAATGAGCTTTTTTCTCTGTTCCCTCACCACAATCCAGATTCTTTTGGGGAGTTACCAGTACAGTAACCATACCAGGAAGTACTTAATTTATTAAGCTACTGCTTTTCTTAATCTCAGTGGAGATATTTACTGATAAACAGCTACCTACGCAGCATGTTCATGTCGTTCCTAAATGAGCTTTTATCTCTCTCCCCTCACCACAAATCAGATTCTTCTGAGGAGTTCCCAGTACATTATCCTTTCCCCTGTGTAATTACCTTAACAAGCTCCAGCTGTTTTTATTCTCAGAAGGTTTACTCCCTGATATACAGCTGCCTACCCCCTTCGTAAGTGCAGGTCCTAAATGAGCTTTTTTCTCTGTTCCCTCACCACAATCCAGATTCTTTTGGGGAGTTACCAGTACAGTAACCATACCAGGAAGTACTTAATTTATTAAGCTACTGCTTTTCTTAATCTCAGTGGAGATATTTACTGATAAACAGCTACCTACGCAGCATGTTCATGTCGTTCCTAAATGAGCTTTTATCTCTCTCCCCTCACCACAAATCAGATTCTTCTGAGGAGTTCCCAGTACATTATCCTTTCCCCTGTGTAATTACCTTAACAAGCTCCAGCTGTTTTTATTCTCAGAAGGTTTACTCCCTGATATACAGCTGCCTACCCCCTTCGTAAGTGCAGGTCCTAAATGAGCTTTTTTCTCTGTTCCCTCACCACAATCCAGATTCTTTTGGGGAGTTACCAGTACAGTAACCATACCAGGAAGTACTTAATTTATTAAGCTACTGCTTTTCTTAATCTCAGTGGAGATATTTACTGATAAACAGCTACCTACGCAGCATGTTCATGTCGTTCCTAAATGAGCTTTTTCTCTCTCCCCTCACCACAAATCAGATTCTTCTGAGGAGTTCCCAGTACATTATCCTTTCCCCTGTGTAATTACCTTAACAAGCTCCAGCTGTTTTTATTCTCAGAAGGTTTACTCCCTGATATACAGCTGCCTACCCCCTTCGTAAGTGCAGGTCCTAAATGAGCTTTTTTCTCTGTTCCCTCACCACAATCCAGATTCTTTTGGGGAGTTACCAGTACAGTAACCATACCAGGAAGTACTTAATTTATTAAGCTACTGCTTTTCTTAATCTCAGTGGAGATATTTACTGATAAACAGCTACCTACGCAGCATGTTCATGTCGTTCCTAAATGAGCTTTTATCTCTCTCCCCTCACCACAAATCAGATTCTTCTGAGGAGTTCCCAGTACATTATCCTTTCCCCTGTGTAATTACCTTAACAAGCTCCAGCTGTTTTTATTCTCAGAAGGTTTACTCCCTGATATACAGCTGCCTACCCTTCGTAAGTGCAGGTCCTAAATGAGCTTTTTTCTCTGTTCCCTCACCACAATCCAGATTCTTTTGGGGAGTTACCAGTACAGTAACCATACCAGGAAGTACTTAATTTATTAAGCTACTGCTTTTCTTAATCTCAGTGGAGATATTTACTGATAAACAGCTACCTACGCAGCATGTTCATGTCGTTCCTAAATGAGCTTTTATCTCTCTCCCCTCACCACAAATCAGATTCTTCTGAGGAGTTCCCAGTACATTATCCTTTCCCCTGTGTAATTACCTTAACAAGCTCCAGCTGTTTTTATTCTCAGAAGGTTTACTCCCTGATATACAGCTGCCTACCCCCTTCGTAAGTGCAGGTCCTAAATGAGCTTTTTTCTCTGTTCCCTCACCACAATCCAGATTCTTTTGGGGAGTTACCAGTACAGTAACCATACCAGGAAGTACTTAATTTATTAAGCTACTGCTTTTCTTAATCTCAGTGGAGATATTTACTGATAAACAGCTACCTACGCAGCATGTTCATGTCGTTCCTAAATGAGCTTTTATCTCTCTCCCCTCACCACAAATCAGATTCTTCTGAGGAGTTCCCAGTACATTATCCTTTCCCCTGTGTAATTACCTTAACAAGCTCCAGCTGTTTTTATTCTCAGAAGGTTTACTCCCTGATATACAGCTGCCTACCCCCTTCGTAAGTGCAGGTCCTAAATGAGCTTTTTTCTCTGTTCCCTCACCACAATCCAGATTCTTTTGGGGAGTTACCAGTACAGTAACCATACCAGGAAGTACTTAATTTATTAAGCTACTGCTTTTCTTAATCTCAGTGGAGATATTTACTGATAAACAGCTACCTACGCAGCATGTTCATGTCGTTCCTAAATGAGCTTTTATCTCTCTCCCCTCACCACAAATCAGATTCTTCTGAGGAGTTCCCAGTACATTATCCTTTCCCCTGTGTAATTACCTTAACAAGCTCCAGCTGTTTTTATTCTCAGAAGGTTTACTCCCTGATATACAGCTGCCTACCCCCTTCGTAAGTGCAGGTCCTAAATGAGCTTTTTTCTCTGTTCCCTCACCACAATCCAGATTCTTTTGGGGAGTTACCAGTACAGTAACCATACCAGGAAGTACTTAATTTATTAAGCTACTGCTTTTCTTAATCTCAGTGGAGATATTTACTGATAAACAGCTACCTACGCAGCATGTTCATGTCGTTCCTAAATGAGCTTTTATCTCTCTCCCCTCACCACAAATCAGATTCTTCTGAGGAGTTCCCAGTACATTATCCTTTCCCCTGTGTAATTACCTTAACAAGCTCCAGCTGTTTTTATTCTCAGAAGGTTTACTCCCTGATATACAGCTGCCTACCCCCTTCGTAAGTGCAGGTCCTAAATGAGCTTTTTTCTCTGTTCCCTCACCACAATCCAGATTCTTTTGGGGAGTTACCAGTACAGTAACCATACCAGGAAGTACTTAATTTATTAAGCTACTGCTTTTCTTAATCTCAGTGGAGATATTTACTGATAAACAGCTACCTACGCAGCATGTTCATGTCGTTCCTAAATGAGCTTTTATCTCTCTCCCCTCACCACAAATCAGATTCTTCTGAGGAGTTCCCAGTACATTATCCTTTCCCCTGTGTAATTACCTTAACAATCTCCAGCTGTTTTTATTCTCAGAAGGTTTACTCCCTGATATACAGCTGCCTACCCCCTTCGTAAGTGCAGGTCCTAAATGAGCTTTTTTCTCTGTTCCCTCACCACAATCCAGATTCTTTTGGGGAGTTACCAGTACAGTAACCATACCAGGAAGTACTTAATTTATTAAGCTACTGCTTTTCTTAATCTCAGTGGAGATATTTACTGATAAACAGCTACCTACGCAGCATGTTCATGTCGTTCCTAAATGAGCTTTTATCTCTCTCCCTCACCACAAATCAGATTCTTCTGAGGAGTTCCCAGTACATTATCCTTTCCCCTGTGTAATTACCTTAACAAGCTCCAGCTGTTTTTATTCTCAGAAGGTTTACTCCCTGATATACAGCTGCCTAGCCCCTTCGTAAGTGCAGGTCCTAAATGAGCTTTTTTCTCTGTTCCCTCACCACAATCCGATTCTTTGGGGAGTTACCAGTACAGTAACCATACCAGGAAGTACTTAATTTATTAAGCTACTGCTTTTCTTAATCTCAGTGGAGATATTTACTGATAAACAGCTACCTACGCAGCATGTTCATGTCGTTCCTAAATGAGCTTTTATCTCTCTCCCCTCACCACAAATCAGATTCTTCTGAGGAGTTCCCAGTACATTATCCTTTCCCCTGTGTAATTACCTTAACAAGCTCCAGCTGTTTTTATTCTCAGAAGGTTTACTCCCTGATATACAGCTGCCTACCCCTTCGTAAGTGCAGGTCCTAAATGAGCTTTTTTCTCTGTTCCCTCACCACAATCCAGATTCTTTTGGGGAGTTACCAGTACAGTAACCATACCAGGAAGTACTTAATTTATTAAGCTACTGCTTTTCTTAATCTCAGTGGAGATATTTACTGATAAACAGCTACGTACGCAGCATGTTCATGTCGTTCCTAAATGAGCTTTTATCTCTCTCCCCTCACCACAAATCAGATTCTTCTGAGGAGTTCCCAGTACATTATCCTTTCCCCTGTGTAATTACCTTAACAAGCTCCAGCTGTTTTTATTCTCAGAAGGTTTACTCCCTGATATACAGCTGCCTACCCCCTTCGTAAGTGCAGGTCCTAAATGAGCTTTTTTCTCTGTTCCCTCACCACAATCCAGATTCTTTTGGGGAGTTACCAGTACAGTAACCATACCAGGAAGTACTTAATTTATTAAGCTACTGCTTTTCTTAATCTCAGTGGAGATATTTACTGATAAACAGCTACCTACGCAGCATGTTCATGTCGTTCCTAAATGAGCTTTTATCTCTCTCCCCTCACCACAAATCAGATTCTTCTGAGGAGTTCCCAGTACATTATCCTTTCCCCTGTGTAATTACCTTAACAAGCTCCAGCTGTTTTTATTCTCAGAAGGTTTACTCCCTGATATACAGCTGCCTACCCCCTTCGTAAGTGCAGGTCCTAAATGAGCTTTTTTCTCTGTTCCCTCACCACAATCCAGATTCTTTTGGGGAGTTACCAGTACAGTAACCATACCAGGAAGTACTTAATTTATTAAGCTACTGCTTTTCTTAATCTCAGTGGAGATATTTACTGATAAACAGCTACCTACGCAGCATGTTCATGTCGTTCCTAAATGAGCTTTTATCTCTCTCCCCTCACCACAAATCAGATTCTTCTGAGGAGTTCCCAGTACATTATCCTTTCCCCTGTGTAATTACCTTAACAAGCTCCAGCTGTTTTTATTCTCAGAAGGTTTACTCCCTGATATACAGCTGCCTACCCCCTTCGTAAGTGCAGGTCCTAAATGAGCTTTTTTCTCTGTTCCCTCACCACAATCCAGATTCTTTTGGGGAGTTACCAGTACAGTAACCATACCAGGAAGTACTTAATTTATTAAGCTACTGCTTTTCTTAATCTCAGTGGAGATATTTACTGATAAACAGCTACCTACGCAGCATGTTCATGTCGTTCCTAAATGAGCTTTTATCTCTCTCCCCTCACCACAAATCAGATTCTTCTGAGGAGTTCCCAGTACATTATCCTTTCCCCTGTGTAATTACCTTAACAAGCTCCAGCTGTTTTTATTCTCAGAAGGTTTACTCCCTGATATACAGCTGCCTACCCCCTTCGTAAGTGCAGGTCCTAAATGAGCTTTTTTCTCTGTTCCCTCACCACAATCCAGATTCATTTGGGGAGTTACCAGTACAGTAACCATACCAGGAAGTACTTAATTTATTAAGCTACTGCTTTTCTTAATCTCAGTGGAGATATTTACTGATAAACAGCTACCTACGCAGCATGTTCATGTCGTTCCTAAATGAGCTTTTATCTCTCTCCCCTCACCACAAATCAGATTCTTCTGAGGAGTTCCCAGTACATTATCCTTTCCCCTGTGTAATTACCCTTAACAAGCTCCAGCTGTTTTTATTCTCAGAAGGTTTACTCCCTGATATACAGCTGCCTACCCCCTTCGTAAGTGCAGGTCCTAAATGAGCTTTTTTCTCTGTTCCCTCACCACAATCCAGATTCTTTTGGGGAGTTACCAGTACAGTAACCATACCAGGAAGTACTTAATTTATTAAGCTACTGCTTTTCTTAATCTCAGTGGAGATATTTACTGATAAACAGCTACCTACGCAGCATGTTCATGTCGTTCCTAAATGAGCTTTTATCTCTCTCCCCTCACCACAAATCAGATTCTTCTGAGGAGTTCCCAGTACATTATCCTTTCCCCTGTGTAATTCCTTAACAATCTCCAGCTGTTTTTATTCTCAGAAGGTTTACTCCCTGATATACAGCTGCCTAGCCCCTTCGTAAGTGCTGATCCTAAATGAGCTTTTTTCTCTGTTCTCTCACCACAATCCGATTCATTTGGGGAGTTACCAGTACAGTAACCATACCAGGAAGTACTTAATTTATTAAGCTACTGCTTTTCTTAATCTCAGTGGAGATATTTACTGATAAACAGCTACCTACGCAGCATGTTCAGTCGTTCCTAAATGAGCTTTTATCTCTCTCCCTCACCACAAATCAGATTCTTCTGAGGAGTTCCCAGTACATTATCCTTTCCCCTGTGTAATTACCTTAACAAGCTCCAGCTATTTTTATTCTCAGAAGGTTTACTCCCTGATATACAGCTGCCTAGCCCCTTCGTAAGTGCTGATCCTAAATGAGCTTTTTTCTCTGTTCTCTCACCACAATCCGATTCATTTGGGGAGTTACCAGTACAGTAACCATACCAGGAAGTACTTAATTTATTAAGCTACTGCTTTTCTTAATCTCAGTGGAGATATTTACTGATAAACAGCTACGTATGCAGCATGTTCATGTCGTTCCTAAATGAGCTTTTATCTCTCTCCCCATACCACAAATCAGATTCTTCTGAGGAGTTCCCAATACATTATCCTTTCCCCTGTGTAATTACCCTAACAAGCTCCAGCTGTTTTTATTCTCAGAAGGTTTACTCCCTGATATACAGCTGCCTACCCCCTTCGTAAGTGCAGGTCCTAAATGAGCTTTTTTCTCTGTTCCCTCACCACAATCCAAATTCTTTTGGGGAGTTACCAGTACAGTAACCATACCAGGAAGTACTTAATTTATTAAGCTACTGCTTTTCTTAATCTCAGTGGAGATATTTACTGATAAACAGCCACGTACGCAGCAAGTTCATGTCGTTCCTAAATGAGCTTTTATCTCTCTCCCCTCACCACAAATCAGATTCTTCTGAGGAGTTCCCAGTACATTATCCTTTCCCCTGTGTAATTACCTTAACAAGCTCCAGCTGTTTTTATTTTCAGAAGGTTTACTCCCTGATATACAGCTGCCTACCCCCTTCGTAAGTCAGGTCCTAAATGAGGTTTTTTCTCTGTTCCCTCACCACAATCCAGATTCTTTTGGGGAGTTACCAGTACAGTAACCATACCAGGAAGTACTTAATTTATTAAGCTACTGCTTTTCTTAATCTCAGTGGAGATATTAACTGATAAACAGCTAATTATGCAGCATGTTCATGTCGTTCCTAAATGAGCTTTTATCTCTCTCCCCTCACCACAAATCAGATTCTTCTGAGGAGTTCCCAGTACATTATCCTTTCCCCTGTGTAATTACCTTAACAAGCTCCAGCTCTTTTTATTCTCAGAACGTTTACGCCCTGATATACTGCTGCCTACCCCCTTCTTAAGTGCAGGTCCTAAATGAGCTTTTTTCTCTGTTCCTTCACCACAATCCAGATTCTTTTGGGGAGTTACCAGTACAGTAACCATACCAGGAAGTACTTAATTTATTAAGCTACTGCTTTTCTTAATCTCAGTGGAGATATTTACTGATAAACAGCTACCTACGCAGCATGTTCATGTCGTTCCTAGATGAGATTTTATCTCTCTCCCCTCACCACAAATCAGATTCTTCTGAGGAGTTCCCAGTACATTATCCTTTCCCCTGTGTAATTACCTTAACACGCTCCAGCTGTTTTTATTCTCAGAAGGTTTACTCCCTGATATACAGCTGCCTACCCCCTTCGTAAGTGCAGGTCCTAAATGAGCTTTTTTCTCTGTTCCCTCACCACAATCCAGATTCATTTGGGGAGTTACCAGTACAGTAACCATACCAGGAAGTACTTAATTTATTAAGCTACTGCTTTTCTTAATCTCAGTGGAGATATTTACTGATAAACAGCTACCTACGCAGCATGTTCAGGTCGTTCCTAAATGAGCTTTTATCTCTCTCCCCTCACCACAAATCAGATTCTTCTGAGCAGTTCCCAGTACATTATCCTTTCCCCTGTGTAATTACCTTAACAAGCTCCAACTGTTTTTATTCTCAGAAGGTTTACTCCCTGATATACAGCTGCCTACCCCCTTCGTAAGTGCAGGTCCTAAATGAGCTTTTTTCTCTGTTCCCTCACCACAATCCAGATTCATTTGGGGAGTTACCAGTAGAGTAACCATACCAGGAAGTACTTAATTTATTAAGCTACTGCTTTTCTTAATCTCAGTGGAGATATTTACTGATAAACAGCTACCTACGCAGCATGTTCAGGTCGTTCCTAAATGAGCTTTTATCTCTCTCCCCTCACCACAAATCAGATTCTTCTGAGGAGTTCCCAGTACATTATCCTTTCCCCTGTGTAATTCCCTTAACAATCTCCAGCTGTTTTTATTCTCAGAAGGTTTACTCACTGATATACAGCTGCCTAGCCCCTTCGTAAGTGCTGATCCTAAATGAGATTTTTTCTCTGTTCTCTCACCACAATCCGATTCATTTGGGGAGTTACCAGTACAGTAACCATACCAGGAAGTACTTAATTTATTAAGCTACTGCTTTTCTTAATCTCAGTGGAGATATTTACTGATAAACAGCTACCTACGCAGCATGTTCAGGTCGTTCCTAAATGAGTTTTATCTCTCTCCGCTCACCACAAATCAGATTCTTCTGAGGAGTTCCCAGTACATTATCCTTTCCCCTGTGTAATTACCTTAACAAGCTCCAGCTATTTTTATTCTCAGAAGGTTTACTCCCTGATATACAGCTGCCTAGCCCCTTCGTAAGTGCTGATCCTAAATGAGCTTTTTTCTCTGTTCTCTCACCACAATCCGATTCATTTGGGGAGTTACCAGTACAGTAACCATACCAGGAAGTACTTAATTTATTAAGCTACTGCTTTTCTTAATCTCAGTGGAGATATTTACTGATAAACAGCTACGTATGCAGCATGTTCATGTCGTTCCTAAATGAGCTTTTATCTCTATCCCCATACCACAAATCAGATTCTTCTGAGGAGTTCCCAATACATTATCCTTTCCCCTGTGTAATTACCCTAACAAGCTCCAGCTGTTTTTATTCTCAGAAGGTTTACTCCCTGATATACAGCTGCCTACCCCCTTCGTAAGTGCAGGTCCTAAATGAGCTTTTTTCTCTGTTCCCTCACCACAATCCAAATTCTTTTGGGGAGTTACCAGTACAGTAACCATACCAGGAAGTACTTAATTTATTAAGCTACTGCTTTTCTTAATCTCAGTGGAGATATTTACTGATAAACAGCCACGTACGCAGCAAGTTCATGTCGTTCCTAAATGAGCTTTTATCTCTCTCCCCTCACCACAAATCAGATTCTTCTGAGGAGTTCCCAGTACATTATCCTTTCCCCTGTGTAATTACCTTAACAAGCTCCAGCTGTTTTTATTTTCAGAAGGTTTACTCCCTGATATACAGCTGCCTACCCCCTTCGTAAGTGCAGGTCCTAAATGAGGTTTTTTCTCTGTTCCCTCACCACAATCCAGATTCTTTTGGGGAGTTACCAGTACAGTAACCATACCAGGAAGTACTTAATTTATTAAGCTACTGCTTTTCTTAATCTCAGTGGAGATATTAACTGATAAACAGCTAATTATGCAGCATGTTCATGTCGTTCCTAAATGAGCTTTTATCTCTCTCCCCTCACCACAAATCAGATTCTTCTGAGGAGTTCCCAGTACATTATCCTTTCCCCTGTGTAATTACCTTAACAAGCTCCAGCTCTTTTTATTCTCAGAACGTTTACGCCCTGATATACTGCTGCCTACCCCCTTCTTAAGTGCAGGTCCTAAATGAGCTTTTTTCTCTGTTCCTTCACCACAATCCAGATTCTATTGGGGAGTTACCAGTACAGTAACCATACCAGGAAGTACTTAATTTATTAAGCTACTGCTTTTCTTAATCTCAGTGGAGATATTTACTGATAAACAGCTACCTACGCAGCATGTTCATGTCGTTCCTAGATGAGATTTTATCTCTCTCCCCTCACCACAAATCAGATTCTTCTGAGGAGTTCCCAGTACATTATCCTTTCCCCTGTGTAATTACCTTAACACGCTCCAGCTGTTTTTATTCTCAGAAGGTTTACTCCCTGATATACAGCTGCCTACCCCCTTCGTAAGTGCAGGTCCTAAATGAGCTTTTTTCTCTGTTCCCTCACCACAATCCAGATTCATTTGGGGAGTTACCAGTACAGTAACCATACCAGGAAGTACTTAATTTATTAAGCTACTGCTTTTCTTAATCTCAGTGGAGATATTTACTGATAAACAGCTACCTACGCAGCATGTTCAGGTCGTTCCTAAATGAGCTTTTATCTCTCTCCCCTCACCACAAATCAGATTCTTCTGAGCAGTTCCCAGTACATTATCCTTTCCCCTGTGTAATTACCTTAACAAGCTCCAACTGTTTTTATTCTCAGAAGGTTTACTCCCTGATATACAGCTGCCTACCCCCTTCGTAAGTGCAGGTCCTAAATGAGCTTTTTTCTCTGTTCCCTCACCACAATCCAGATTCATTTGGGGAGTTACCAGTAGAGTAACCATACCAGGAAGTACTTAATTTATTAAGCTACTGCTTTTCTTAATCTCAGTGGAGATATTTACTGATAAACAGCTACCTACGCAGCATGTTCAGGTCGTTCCTAAATGAGCTTTTATCTCTCTCCCCTCACCACAAATAAGATTCTTCTGAGGAGTTCCCAGTACATTATCCTTTCCCCTGTGTAATTACCTTAACAAGCTCCAACTGTTTTTATTCTCAGAAGGTTTACTCCCTGATATACAGCTGCCTACCCCCTTCGTAAGTGCAGGTCCTAAATGAGCTTTTTTCTCTGTTCCCTCACCACAATCCAGATTCTTTTGGGGAGTTACCAGTACACTAACCATACCAGGAAGTACTTAATTTATTAAGCTACTGCTTTTCTTAATCTCAGTGGAGATATTTACTGATAAACAGCTACCTAAGCAGTATGTTCATGTCGTTCCTAAATGAGCTTTTATCTCTCTCCCCTCACCAAAAATCAGATTCTTCTGAGGAGTTCCCAGTACATTATCCTTTCCACTGTGTAATTACCTTAACAAGCTCCAGCTGTTTTTATTCTCAGAAGGTTTACTCCCTGATATACAGCTGCCTACCCCCTTCGTAAGTGCAGGTCCTAAATCAGCTTTTTTCTGTTCCCTCACCACAATCCAGATTCTTTTGGGGAGTTACCAGTACAGTAACCATACCAGGAAGTACTTAATTTATTAAGCTACTGCTTTTCTTAATCTCAGTGGAGATATTTAATATTAAAGAGCTACCTACGCAGCATATTCCTGTCGTTCCTAAATGAGTTTTAACTCTCTCCGCTCACCACAAATCAGATTATTCTGAGGAGTTCCCAGTACATTATCCTTTCCCCTGTGTAATTACCTTAACAAGCTCCAGCTATTTTTATACTCAGAAGGTTTACTCCCTGATATACAGCTGCCTAGCCCCTTCGTAAGTGCTGGTCCTAAATGAGCTTTTTTCTCTGTTCCCTCACCACAATCCAGATTCTTTTGGGGAGTTACCAGTACAGTAACCATACCAGGAAGTACTTAATTTATTAAGCTACTGCTTTTCTTAATCTCAGTGGAGATATTTACTGATAAACAGCTACCTACGCAGCATGTTCATGTCGTTCCTAAATGAGCTTTTATCTCTCTCCCCTCACCACAAATCAGATTCTTCTGAGGAGTTCCCAGTACATTATCCTTTCCCCTGTGTAATTACCTTAACAAGCTCCAGCTGTTTTTATTCTCAGAAGGTTTCTCCCTGATATACAGCTGCCTACCCCCTTCGTAAGTGCATGTCCTAAATGAGCTTTTTTCTCTGTTCCCTCACCACAATCCAGATTCTTTTGGGGAGTTACCAGTACAGTAACCATACCAGGAAGTACTTAATTTATTAAGCTACTGCTTTTCTTAATCTCAGTGGAGATATTTACTGATAAACAGCTACCTACCCAGCATGTTCATGTCGTTCCTAAATGAGCTTTTATCTCTCTCCCCTCACCACAAATCAGATTCTTCTGAGGAGTTCCCAGTACATTATCCTTTCCCCTGTGTAATTACCTTAACAAGCTCCAGCTGTTTTTATTTTCAGAAGGTATTACTCCCTGATATACAGCTGCCTACCCCCTTCGTAAGTGCAGGTCCTAAATGAGCTTTTTCTCTCTCCCCTCACCACAAATCCAGATTCTTCTGAGGAGTTCCCAGTACATTATCCTACCAGTGTAATTACCTTAACAAGCTCCAGCTGTTTTTATTCTCAGAATTTACTCCCTGATATACAGCTGCCTACCCATTCGTAAGTCAGGTCCTAAATGAGCTTTTTTCTCTGTTCCCCTCACCACAATCCAGATTCTTCTGGGGAGTTACCAGTACAGTAACCATACCCCTGGAAGTACTTAATTTATTAAGCTACTGCTTTTCTTAATCTCAGTGGAGATATTTACTGATAAACAGCTACCTACGCAGCATGTTCATGTCGTTCCTAAATGAGCTTTTATCTCTCTCCCTCACCACAAATCCAGATTCTTCTGAGGAGTTCCAGTACAGTAACCATACCCCTGTTTAATTTATTAACAAGCTACTGCTTTTCTTAATCTCAGTGGAGATATTTACTGATAAACAGCTACCTACGCAGCATGTAAGTGCAGGTCCTAAATGAGCTTTTATCTCTCTCCCCTCACCACAAATCCAGATTCTTTTGAGGAGTTCCAGTACATTATCCTTTCCCCTGTGTAATTACCTTAACAAGCTCCACTGTTTTTATTCTCAGAAGGTTTACTCCCTGATAAACAGCTACCTACGCAGCATGTTCATGTCGTTCCTAAATGAGCTTTTTATCTCTCTCCCTCACCACAATCCAGATTCTTTGGGGAGTTACCAGTACATAACCATACCAGTGTAATTACATTAACAAGCTACTGCTTTTCTTAATCTCAGTGGAGATATTTACTGATAAACAGCTACCTACCCCCTTCGTAAGTGCAGGTCCTAAATGAGCTTTTATCTCTCTCCCCTCACCACAATCCAGATTCTTTTGAGGAGTTCCAGTACATTATCCTACCAGTGTAATTACCTTAACAAGCTACTGCTTTTTATTCTCAGAAGGTATTTACTCCCTGATATACAGCTGCCTACCCATGTTCATGTCGTCCTAAATGAGCTTTTATCTCTCTCCCTCACCACAAATCAGATTCTTCTGAGGAGTTCCCAGTACATTATCCTTTCCCCTGTTTAATTACCTTAACAAGCTCCAGCTGTTTTTATTCTCAGAAGGTTTACTCCCTGATATACAGCTGCCTACCCCCTTCGTAAGTGCAGGTCCTAAATGAGCTTTTTTCTCTGTTCCCTCACCACAATCCAGATTCTTTTGGGAGTTACCCAGTACAGTAACCATACCAGGAAGTACTTAATTTATTAAGCTACCGCTTTTCTTAATCTCAGTGGAGATATTTACTGATAAACAGCTACCTACGCAGCAGTTCATGTCGTTCCTAAATGAGCTTTTATCTCTCTCCCCTCACCACAAATCAGATTCTTCTGAGGAGTTCCCAGTACATTATCCTTTCCCCTGTGTAATTACCTTAACAAGCTCCAGCTGTTTTTTTCTCAGAAGGTTTGCTCCCTGATATACAGCTGCCTACCCCCTTCGTAAGTGCAGGTCCTAAATGAGCTTTTTTCTCTGTTCCCTCACCACAATCCAGATTCTTTTGGGAGTTACCAGTACAGTAACCATACAGGAAGTACTTAATTTATTAAGCTACTGCTTTTCTTAATCTCAGTGGAGATATTTACTGATAAACAGCTACGTACGCAGTACCAGTACAGCATGCCTACCCCCTTCGTAAGTACAGGTCCTAAATGAGCTTTTATCTCTCTCCCCTCACCACAAAAGATTCTTCTGAGGAGTTCCCAGTACATTATCCTTCCCCTGTGTAATTACCTTAACAAGCTCCAGCTGTTCTTATTCTCAGAAGTTTTACTCCCTGATATACAGCTGCCTACCCCCTTCGTAAGTGCAGGTCCTAAATGAGCTTTTTTCTCTGTTCCCTCACCACAATCCAGATTCTTTTGGGGAGTTCCCAGTACAGTAACCATACCAGGAAGTACTTAATTTATTAAGCTACTGCTTTTCTTAATCTCAGTGGAGATATTTACTGATAAACAGCTACCTACGCAGCATGTTAATGTCGTTCCTAAATGAGCTTTTATCTCTCTCCCCTCACCACAAATCAGATTCTTCTGAGGAGTTCCCAGTACATTATCCTTTCCCCTGTTAATTACCTTAACAAGTCCAGCTGTTTTTATTCTCAGAAGGTTTACTCCCTGATATACAGCTGCCTACCCCCTTCGTAAGTGCAGGTCCTAAATGAGCTTTTTTCTCTGTTCCCTCACCACAATCCAGATTCTTTTGGGGAGTTACCAGTACAGTAACCATACCAGGAAGTACTTAATTTATTAAGCTACTGCTTTTCTTAATCTCAGTGGAGATATTTACTGATAAACAGCTACCTACGCAGCAGTTCATGTCGTTCCTAAATGAGCTTTTATCTCTCTCCCCTCACCACAAATGAGATTCTTCTGAGGAGTTCCCAGTACATTATCCTTTCCCCTGTGTAATTACCTTAACAAGCTCCAGCTGTTTTTATTCTCAGAAGGTTTGCTCCCTGATATACAGCTGCCTACCCCCTTCGTAAGTGCAGGTCCTAAATGAGCTTTTTTCTCTGTTCCCTCACCACAATCCAGATTCTTTTGGGGAGTTACCAGTACAGTAACCATACCAGGAAGTACTTAATTTATTAAGCTACTGCTTTTCTTAATCTCAGTGGAGATATTTACTGATAAACAGCTACCTACGCAGCATGTTCATGTCGTTCCTAAATGAGCTTTATCTCTCTCCCCTCACCACAAATCAGATTCTTCTGAGGAGTTCCCAGTACATTATCCTTTCCCCTGTGTAAGTACTTAACAAGCTCCAGCTGTTTTTATTCTCAGAGGTTTACTCCCTGATATACAGCTGCCTACCCCCTTCGTAAGTGCAGGTCCTAAATGAGCTTTTTTCTCTGTTCCCTCACCACAATCCAGATTCTTTTGGGGAGTTACCAGTAGAGTAACCATACCCGGAAGTACTTAATTTATTAAGCTACTGCTTTTCTTAATCTCAGTGGAGATATTTACTGATAAACAGCTACCTACGCAGCATGTTCATGTCGTTCCTAAATGAGCTTTTATCTCTCTCCCCTCACCACAATCAGATTCTTCTGAGGAGTTCCCAGTACATTATCCTTTCCCCTGTGTAATTACCTTAACAAGCTCCAGCTGTTTTTATTCTCAGAAGGTTTACTCCCTGATATACAGCTGCCTACCCTCTTCGTAAGTGCAGGTCCTAAATGAGCTTTTTTCTCTGTTCCCTCACCACAATCCCGATTCTTTTGGGGAGTTACCAGTACAGTAACCATACCAGGAAGTACTTAATTTATTAAGCTACTGCTTTTCTTAATCTCAGTGGAGATATTTACTGATAAACAGCTACCTACGCAGCATGTTCATGTCGTTCCTAAATGAGCTTTTATCTCTCTCCCCTCACCACAAATCAGTTCTTCTGAGGTTCCCAGTACATTATCCTTTCCCCTGTGTAATTACCTTAACAAGCTCCAGCTGTTTTATTCTCAGAAGGTTTCCTCCCTGATATACAGCTGCCTACCCCCTTCGTAAGTGCATGTCCTAAATGAGCTTTTTTCTCTGTTCCCTCACCACAATCCAGATTCTTTTGGGGAGTTACTAGTACAGTAACCATACCAGGAAGTACTTAATTTATTAAGCTACTACTTTTCTTAATCTCAGTGGAGATATTTACTGATAAACAGCTACCTACCCAGCATGTTCATGTCGTTCCTAAATGAGCTTTTATCTCTCTCCCCTCACCACAAATGAGACTCTTCTGAGAACTTCCCAGTACATTATCCTTTCCACTGTGTAATTACCTTAACAAGCTCCAGCTGTTTTTATTTTCAGAAGGTATACTCCCTGATATACAGCTGCCTAACCCCTTCGTAAGTGCAGGTCCTAAATGAGCTTTTATCTCTCTCCCCTCACCACAAATCAGATTCTTCTGAGGAGTTCCCAGTACATTATCCTTTCCCCTGTGTAATTACCTTAACAAGCTCCAGCTGTTTTTATTCTCAGAAGTTTTACTCCCTGATATACAGCTGCCTACCCCCTTCGTAAGTGCAGGTCCTAAATGAGCTTTTTTCTCTGTTCCGTCACCACAATCCAGATTCTTTTGGGGAGTTACCAGTACAGTAACCATACCCGGAAGTACTTAATTTATTAAGCTACTGCTTTTCTTAATCTCAGTGGAGATATTTACTGATAAACAGCTACCTACGCAGCATGTTCATGTCGTTCATAAATGAGCTTTTATCTCTCTCCCTCACCACAAATGAGATTCTTCTGAGGAGTTCCCAGTACATTATCCTTTCCCCTGTTTAATTACCTTAACAAGCTCCAGCTGTTTTTATTCTCAGAAGTTATACTCCCTGATATACAGCTGCCTAACGCCTGGGTAAGTGCAGGTCCTAAATGAGCTTTTTCTCTGTTCCCTCACCACAATCCAGATTCTTTTGGGGAGTTACCAGTACAGTAACCATACCAGGAAGTACTTAATTTATTAAGCTACTGCTTTTCTTAATCTCAGTGGAGATATTTACTGATAAACACCTACCTACGCAGCATGTTCATGTCGTCCTAAGTGAGCTTTTATCTCTCTCCACTCACCACAAATCAGATTCTTCTGAGGAGTTCCAGTACATTATCCTTTCCCCTGTGTAATTACCTTAACAAGCTCCAGCTGTTTTTATTCTCAGAAGGTTTACTCCCTGATATACAGCTGCCTACCCCCTTCGTATGTGCAGGTCTTAAATGAGCTTTTTTCTCTGTTCCCTCACCACAATCCAGATTCTTTTGTGGAGTTACCAGTACAGTAACCATACCAGGAAGTACTTAATTTATTAAGCTACTGCTTTTCTTAATCTCAGTGGAGATATTTACTGATAAACAGCTACCTACGCAGCATGTTCATGTCGTTCCTAAATGAGCTTTTATCTCTCTCCCCTCACCACAAATCAGATTCTTCTGAGGAGTTCCCAGTACATTATCCTTTCCCCTGTGTAATTACCTTAACAAGCGCCAGCTGTTTTTATTCTCAGAAGGTTTACTCCCTGATATACAGCTGCCTACCCCCTTCGTAAGTGCAGGTCCTAAATGAGCTTTTTTCTCTGTTCCCTCACCACAATCCAGATTCTTTTGGGGAGTTACCAGTACAGTAACCATACCAGGAAGTACTTAATTTATTAAGCTACTGCTTTTCTTAATCTCAGTGGAGATATTTACTGATAAACAGCTACCTACGCAGCATGTTCATGTCGTTCCTAAATGAGCTTTTATCTCTCTCCCTCACCACAAATCAGATTCTTCTGAGGAGTTCCCAGTACAATATCCTTTCCCCTGTGTAATTACCTTAACAAGCTCCAGCTGTTTTTATTCTCAGAAGGTTTACTCCCTGATATACAGCTGCCTACCCCGTTCGTAAGTGCAGATCCTAAATGAGCTTTTTTCTCTGTTCTCTCACCACAATCCAGATGCTTTTGGGGAGTTACCAGTACAGTAACCATACCAGGAAGTACTTAATTTATTAAGCTACTGCTTTTCTTAATCTCAGTGGAGATATTTACTGATAAACAGCTACCTACGCAGCATGTTCATGTCGTTCCTAAATGAGCTTTTATCTCTCTCCCCTCACCACAAATCAGATTCTTCTGAGGAGTTCCAAGTACATTATCCTTTTCCCTGTGTAATTACCTTAACAAGCTCCAGCTGTTTTTATTCTCAGAAGGTATACTCCCTGATATACAGCTGCCTCCCCCCTTCGTAAGTGCAAGTCCTTAAATGAGCTTTTATCTCTCTCCCCTAACCACAAATCAGATTCTTCTGAGGAGTTCCCAGTATATTATCCTTTCCCCTGTGTAATTTCCTTAACAAGCTCCAGCTGTTTTTATTCTCAGAAGGTTTACTCCCTGATATACTGCTGCCTACCCCCTTCGTAAGTGCAGGTCCTAAATGAGCTTTTTTCTCTGTTCCCTCACCACAATCCAGATTCGTTTGGGGAGTTACCAGTACAGTAACCTACCAGGAAGTACTTAATTTATTAAGCTACTGCTTTTCTTAATCTCAGTGGAGATATTTACTGATCAACAGCTACCTACGCAGCATGTTCATGTCGTTCCTATATGAGCTTTAATCTCTCTCCCCTCACCACAAATCAGATTCTTCTGAGGAGTTCCGAGTACATTATCCTTTCCTCTGTGTAATTACCTTAACAAGCTCCAGCTGTTTTTATTCTCAGAAGGTTTACTCCCTGATATACAGCTGCCTACCACCTTCGTAAGTGCAGGTCCTAATTGAGCTTTTTTCTCTGTTCCCTCACCACAATCCAGATTCTTTTGGGGAGTTACCAGTACAGTAACCATACCAGGAAGTACTTAATTTATTAAGCTACTGCTTTTCTTAATCTCAGTGGAGATATTTACTGATGAACAGCTACCTACGCAGCATGTTCATGTCGTTCCTAAATGAGCTTTTATCTCTCTCCCCTCACCACAAATCAGATTCTTCTGAGGAGTTCCCAGTACATTATCCTTTCCCCTGTGTAATTACCTTAACCAGCTCCAGCTGTTTTTATTCTCAGAAGGTTTACTCCCTGATATACGGCTGCCTACCCCCTTCGTAATTGCAGGTCCTAAATGAGCTTTTTTCTCTGTTCCCTCACCACAATCCAGATTCTTTTGGGAGTTACCAGTACAGTAACCATACCAGGAAGTACTTAATTTATTAAGCTACTGCTTTTCTTAATCTCAGTGGAGATATTTACTGATAAACAGCTACCTACGCAGCATGTTCATGTCGTTACTAAATGAGCTTTTATCTCTCTCCCCTCACCACAAATCAGATTCTTCTGAGGAGTTCCCAGTACATTATCCTTTCCCCTGTGTAATTACCTCAACAAGCTCCAGCTGTTTTTATTCTCAGAAGGTTTACTCCCTGATATACTGCTGCCTACCCCCTTTGTAAGTGCAGGTCCTAAATGAGCTTTTTTCTCTGTTCCCTCACCACAATCCAGATTCTTTTGGGGAGTTACCAGTACAGTAACCATACCAGTAAGTACTTAATTTATTAAGCTACTGCTTTTCTTAATCTCAGTGTAGATATTTACTGATAAACAGCTACCTACGCAACATGTTCATGTCGTTCCTAAATGAACTTTTATCTCTCTCCCCTCACCACAAATCAGATTCTTGTGAGGAGTTCCCAGTACATTATCCTTTCCCCTGTGTAATTACCTTAACAAGCTCCAGCTGTTTTTATTCTCAGAAGGTTTACTCCCTGATATACAGCTGCCTACCCCCTTCGTAAGTGCAGGTCCTAAATGAGCTTTTTTCTCTGTTCCCTCACCACAATCCAGATTCTTTTGGGGAGTTACCAGTACAGTAACCATACCAGGAAGTACTTAATTTATTAAGCTACTGCTTTTCTTAATCTCAGTGGAGATATTTACTGATAAACAGCTACCTACGCAGCATGTACATGTCGTTCCTAAATGAGCTTTTATCTCTCTCCCCTCACCACAAATCAGATTCTTCTGAGGAGTTCCTAGTACATTATCCTTTCCCCTGTGTAATTACGTTAACAAGCTCCAGCTGTTTTTATTCTCAGAAGGTTTACTCCCTGATATACAGCTAACTACCACCTTCGTAATTGCAGGTCCTAAATGAGCTTTTTTCTCTGTTCCCTCACCACAATCCAGATTCTTTTGGGGAGTTACCAGTACAGTAACCATACCAGGAAGTACTTAATTTATTAAGCTACTGCTTTTCTTTTTTTTTTTTTTTGCCAGTCCTGAGGCTTGGACTCAGGGCCTGAGCACGGTCCCTGGCTTCTTCCCGCTCAAGGCTAGCACTCTGCCACTTGAGCCACAGCGCCGCTTCTGGCCGTTTTCTGTATATGTGGTGCAGGGGAATCGAACCTAGGGCCTCGTGTATCCGAGGCAGGCACTCTTGCCGCTAGGCTATATCCCCAGCCCAAGCTACTGCTTTTCTTAATCTCAGTGGAGATATTTACTGATAAACAGCTACCTACGCAGCATGTTCATGTCGTTCCTAAATGAGCTTTTATCTCTCTCCCCTCACCACAAATCAGATTCTTCTGAGGAGTTCCCAGTACATTATCCTTTCCCCTGTGTAATTACCTTAACAAGCTCCAGCTGTTTTTATTCTCAGAAGGTTTACTCCCTGATATACAGCTGCCTACCCCCTTCGTAAGTGCAGGTCCTAAATGAGCTTTTTTCTCTGTTCCCTCACCACAATCCAGATTCTTTTGGGGAGTTACCAGTACAGTAACCATACCAGGAAGTACTTAATTTATTAAGCTACTGCTTTTCTTAATCTCAGTGGAGATATTTACTGATAAACAGTTACCTACGCAGCATGTTCATCCCGTTCCTAAATGAGCTTTTATCTCTCTCCCCTCACCACAAATCAGATTCTTCTAAGGAGTTCCCAGTACATTATCCTTTCCCCTGTGTAATTACCTTAACAAGCTCCAGCTGTTTTTATTCTCAGAAGGTTTACTCCCTGATATACAGCTGCCTAACCCCTTCGTAAGTGCAGGTCCTAAATGAGCTTTTTTCTCTGTTCCCTCACCACAATCCAGATTCTTTTGGGGAGTTACCAGTACAGTAACCATACCAGGAAGTACTTAATTAATTAAGCTATTGCTTTTCTTAATCTCAGTGGAGATATTGACTGATCAACAGCTACCTACGCAGCATGTTCATGTCGTTCCTAAATGAGCTTTTATCTCTCTCCCCTCACCACAAATCAGATTCTTCTGAGGAGTTCCCAGTACATTAACCTTTCCCCTGTGTAATTACCTTAACAAGCTCCAGCTGTTTTTATTCTCAGAAGGTTTACTCCCTGATATACGGCTGCCTACCCCCTTCGTAATTGCAGGTCCTAAATGAGCTTTTTTCTCTGTTCCCTCACCACAATCCAGATTCTTTTGGGGAGTTACCAGTACAGTAACCATACCAGGAAGTACTTAATTTATTAATCTACTGCTTTTCTTAATCTCAGTGGAGATATTTAATGATAAACAGCTACCTACGCAGAATGGTCATGTCGTTCCTAAATGAGCTTTTATCTCTCTCTCCTCACCACAAATCAGATTCTTCTGAGGAGTTCCCAGTACATTATCCTTTCCCCTGTGTAATTACCTTAACAAGCTCCAGCTGTTTTTATTCTCAGAAGGTTTACTCCCTGATATACAGCTGCCTAGCCCCTTCGTAAGTGCAGGTCCTAAATGAGCTTTTTTCTCTGTTCCCTCACCACAATCCAGATTCTTTTTGGGAGTTACCAGTACAGTAACCATACCAGGAAGTACTTAATTATTAAGCTACTGCTTATCTTAATATCAGTGGAGATATTTACTGATAAACAACTACCTACGCAGCATGTTCATGTCGTTCGTAAATGAGCTTTTATCTCTCTCCCCTTACCACAAATCAGATTCGTCTCAGGAGTTCCCAGTACATTATCCTTTCCCCTGTGTAATTACCTTAACAAGCTCCAGCTGTTTTTATTCTCAGAAGGTTTACTCCCTGATATACAGCTGCCTACCCCCTTCGTAAGTGCAGGTCCTAAATGAGCTTTTTTCTCTGTTCCCTCACCACAATCCAGATTCTTTTGGGGAGTTACCAGTACAGTAACCATACCAGGAAATACTTAATTTATTAATCTACTGCTTTTCTTAATCTCAGTGGAGATATTTACTGATAAACAGCTACCTACGCAGCATGTACATGTCGTTCCTAAATGAGCTTTTATCTCTCTCCCCTCACCACAAATCAGATTCTTCTGAGGAGTTCCTAATACATTATCCTTTCCCCTGTGTAATTACGTTAACAAGCTCCAGCTGTTTTTATTCTCAGAAGGTTTACTCCCTGATATACAGCTAACAACCCCCTTCGTAATTGCAGGTCCTAAATGAGCTTTTTTCTCTGTTCCCTCACCACAATCCAGATTCTTTTGGGGAGTTACCAGTACAGTAACCATACCAGGAAGTACTTAATTTATTAAGCTACTGCTTTTCTTAATCTCAGTGGAGATATTGACTGATATACAGCTACCTACGCAGCATGTTCATGTCGTTCCTAAATGAGCTTTTATCTCTCTCCCCTCACCACAAATCAGATTCTTCTGAGGAGTTCCCAGTACATTATCCTTTCCCCTGTGTAATTACCTTAACAAGCTCCAGCTGTTTTTATTCTCAGAAGGTTTACTCCCTGATATACAGCTGCCTACCCCCTTCGTAAGTGCAGTTCCTAAAGGAGCTTTTTTCTCTGTTCCCTCACCACAATCCAGATTCTTTTGGGAGTTACCAGTACAGTAACCATACCAGGAAGTACTTAATTTATTAAGCTACTGCTTTTCTTAATCTCAGTGGAGATATTTACTGATAAACAGCTACGTACGAAGCATGTTCATGTCATTCTTAAATGAGCTTTTATCTCTCTCCCCTCACCACAAATCAGATTCTTCTGAGGAGTTCCCAGTACATTATCCTTTCCCCTGTGTAATTACCTTAACAAGCTCCAGCTGTTTTTATTCTCAGAAGGTTTACTCCCTGATATACAGCTGCCTACCACCTTCGTAAGTGCAGGTCCTAATTGAGCTTTTTTCTCTGTTCCCTCACCACAATCCAGATTCTTTTGGGGAGTTACCAGTACAGTAACCATACCAGGAAGTACTTAATTTATTAAGCTACTGCTTTTCTTAATCTCAGTGGAGATATTTACTGATGAACAGCTACCTACGCAGCATGTTCATGTCGTTCCTAAATGAGCTTTTATCTCTGTCCCCTCACCACAAATCAGATTCTTCTGAGGAGTTCCCAGTACATTATCCTTTCCCCTGTGTAATTACCTTAACCAGCTCCAGCTGTTTTTATTTTCAGAAGGTTTACTCCCTGATATACGGCTGCCTACCCCCTTCGTAATTGCACGTCCTAAATGAGCTTTTTTCTCTGTTCCCTCACCACAATCCAGATTCTTTTGGGGAGTTACCAGTACAGTAACCATACCAGGAAGTACTTAATTTATTAAGCTACTGCTTTTCTTAATCTCAGTGGAGATATTTACTGATAAACAGCTACGTACGCAGCATGTTCATGTCGTTCCTAAATGAGCTTTTATCTCTCTCCCCTCACCACAAATCAGATTCTTCTGAGGAGTTCCCAGTACATTATCCTTTCCCCTGTGTAATTACCTTAACAAGCTCCAGCTGTTTTTATTCTCAGAAGGTTTACTCCCTGATATACAGCTGCCTACCCCCTTCGTAAGTGCAGGTCCTAAAGGAGCTTTTTTCTCTGTTCCCTCACCACAATCCAGATTCTTTTGGGGAGTTACCAGTACAGTAACCATACCAGGAAGTACTTAATTTATTAAGCTACTGCTTTTCTTAATCTCAGTGGAGATATTGACTGATAAACAGCTACCTACGCAGCATGTTCATGTCGTTCCTAAATGAGCTTTTATCTCTCTCCCCTCACCACAAATCAGATTCTTCTGAGGAGTTCCCAGTACATTATCCTTTCCCCTGTGTAATTACCTTAACAAGCTCCAGCTGTTTTTATTCTCAGAAGGTTTACTCCCTGATATACAGCTGCCTACCCCCTTCGTAAGTGCAGGTCCTAAAGGAGCTTTTTTCTCTGTTCCCTCACCACAATCCCGATTCTTTTGGGGAGTTACCAGTACAGTAACCATACCAGGAAGTACTTAATTTATTAAGCTACTGCTTTTCTTAATCTCAGTGGAGATATTTACTGATAAACAGCTACCTACGCAGCATGTTCATGTCGTTCCTAAATGAGCTTTTATCTCTCTCCCCTCACCACAAATCAGATTCTTCTGAGGAGTTCCCAGTACATTATCCTTTCCCCTGTGTAATTACCTTAACAAGCTCCAGCTGTTTTTATTCTCAGAAGGTTTACTCCCTGATATACAGCTGCCTACCCCCTTCGTAAGTGCAGGTCCTAAATGAGCTTTTTTCTCTGTTCCCTCACCACAATCCAGATTCTTTTGGGAGTTACCAGTACAGTAACCATACAGGAAGTACTTAATTTATTAAGCTACTGCTTTTCTTAATCTCAGTGGAGATATTTACTGATAAACAGCTACGTACGAAGCATGTTCATGTCATTCTTAAATGAGCTTTTATCTCTCTCCCCTCACCACAAATCAGATTCTTCTGAGGAGTTCCCAGTACATTATCCTTTCCCCTGTGTAATTACCTTAACAAGCTCCAGCTGTTTTTATTCTCAGAAGGTTTACTCCCTGATATACAGCTGCCTACCACCTTCGTAAGTGCAGGTCCTAATTGAGCTTTTTTCTCTGTTCCCTCACCACAATCCAGATTCTTTTGGGGAGTTACCAGTACAGTAACCATACCAGGAAGTACTTAATTTATTAAGCTTACTGCTTTTCTTAATCTCAGTGGAGATATTTACTGATGAACAGCTACCTACGCAGCATGTTCATGTCGTTCCTAAATGAGCTTTTATCTCTCTCCCCTCAATACAAATCAGATTCTTCGGAGGAGTTCCAGTACATTATCCTTTCCCCTGTGTAATTACCTTAACAAGCTCCAGCTGTTTTTTATTCTCAGAAGGTTCACTCCCTGATATACAGCTGCCTACCCCCTGCGTAGGTGCAGGTCCTAAATGAGCTTTTTTCTCTGTTCCCTCACCACAATCCAGATTCTTTTGGGAGTTACCAGTACAGTAACCATACCAGGAAGTACTTAATTAATTAAGCTACTGCTTTTCTTAATCTCAGTGGAGATATTTACTGGTAAACAGCTACCTACGCAGCATGTTCATGTCGTTCCTAAATGAGCTTTTATCTCTCTCCCCTCACCACAAATCAGATTCTTCTGAGGAGTTCCCAGTACATTATCCTTTCCCCTGTGTAATTACCTTAACAAGCTCCAGCTGTTTTTATTCTCAGAAGGTTTACTCCCTGATATACAGCTGCCTACCCCCTTCGTAAGTGCAGGTCCTAAATGAGCTTTTTTCTCTGTTCCCTCACCACAATCCAGATTCTTTTGGGAGTTACCAGTACAGTAACCATACCAGGAAGTACTTAATTTATTAAGCTACTGCTTTTCTTAATCTCAGTGGAGATATTTAATGATAAACAGCTACGTACGCAGCATGTTCATGTCGTTCCTAAATGAGCTTTTATCTCTCTCCCCTCACCACAAATCAGATTCTTCTGAGGAGTTCCCCGTACATTATCCCTTCCCCTGTGTAATTACCTTAACAAGCTCCAGCTGTTTTTATTCTCAGAAGATTTACTCCCTGATATACAGCTGCCTACCCCCTTCGTAAGTGCAGGTCCTAAATGAGCTTTTTTCTCTGTTCCCTCACCACAATCCAGATTCTTTTGGGGACTTACCAGTACAGTAACCATACCATGAAGTACTTAATTTATTAAGCTACTGCTTTTCTTAATCTCAGTGGAGATATTTACTGATAAACAGCTACCTACGCAGCATGTTCATGTCGTTCCTAAATGAGCTTTTATCTCTCTCCCTTCAGCACAAATCAGATTCTTCTGAGGAGTTCCCAGTACATTATCCTTTCCCCTGTGTAATTACCTTAACAAGCTCCAGCTGTATTTATTCTCAGAAGGTTTACTCACTGATATACAGCTGCCTACCACCTTCCTAAGTGCAGGTCCTAAATGAGCTTTTTTCTCTGTTCCCTCACCACAATCCAGATTCTTTTGGGGAGTTACCAGTACAGTAACCATACCAGGAAGTACTTAATTTATTAAGCTACTGCTTTTCTTAATCTCAGTGGAGATATTTCCTGATAAACAGCTACCTACGCAGCATGTTCATGTCGTTCCTAATGAGCATTTATCTCTCTCCCCTCACCAAAAATCAGATTCTTCGGAGGAGTTCCCAGTACATTATCCTTTCCCCTGTGTAATTACCTTAACAAGCTCCAGCTGTTTTTATTCTCAGAAGGTTACTCCCTGATATACAGCTGCCTACCCCCTTCGTAAGTGCAGGTCCTAAATGAGCTTTTTTTCTCTGTTCCCTCACCACAATCCAGATTCTTTTGGGGAGTTACCAGTACAGTAACCATACCAGGAAGTACTTAATTTATTAAGCTACTGCTTTTCTTAATCTCAGTGGAGATATTTACTGATAAACAGCTACCTACGCAGCATGTTCATGTCGTTCCTAAATGAGCTTTTGTCTCTTTCCCCTCACCACAAATCAGATTCTTCTGAGGATTTCCCAGTACATTATCCTTTCCCCCTGTGTAATTACCTTAACAAGCTCCAGCTGTTTTTATTCTCAGAAGGTTTACTCCCTGATATACAGCTGCCTACTCCCTTCGTAAGTGCAGGTCCTAAATGAGCTTTTTTCTCTCTTCCCTCACCACAATCCAGATTCTTTTGGGGAGTTACCAGTACAATAACCATAACAGGAAGTACTTAATTTATTAAGCTACTGCTTTTCTTAATCTCAGTGGAGATATTTCCTGATAAACAGCTACGTACGCAGCATGTTCATGTCGTTCCTAAATGAGCTTTTATCTCTCTCCCCTCACCACAAATCAGATTCTTCGGAGGAGTTCCCAGTACATTATCCTTTCCCCTGTGTAATTACCGTAACAAGCTCCAGTTGTTTTTATTCTCAGAAGGTTTACTCACTGATATACAGCTGCCTACCCCCTTCCTAAGTGCAGGTCCTAAATGAGCTTTTTCTCTGTTCCTCACCACAATCCAGATTCTTTTGGGGAGTTACCAGTATAGTACCCATACCAAGAAGTACTTAATTTATTAAGCTACTGCTTTTCTTAATCTCAGTGGAGATATTTACTGATAAACAGCTACCTAAGCAGCATGATCATGTCGTTCCTAAATGAGCTTTTATCTCTCTCCCCTCACCACAAATCAGATTCTTCTGAGGAGTTCCCAGTACATTATCCTTTCCCCTGTGTAATTACCTTAACAAGCTCCAGCTGTTTTTATTCTCAGAAGGTTTACTCCCTGATATACAGCTGCCTACCCCCTCCGTAAGTGCAGGTCCTAAATGAGCTTTTTTCTCTGTTCCCTCACCACAATCCAGATTCTTTTCGGGAGTTACCAGTACAGTACCCATACCAAGAAGTACTTAATTTATTAAGCTACTGCTTTTCTTAATCTCAGTGGAGATATTTACTGATAAACAGCTACCTACGCAGCATGTTCATGTCGTTCATAAATGAGCTTTTATCTCTCTCCCCTCACCACAAATCAGATTCTTCTAAGGACTTCCCAGTACATTATCCTTTCCCCTGTGTAATTACCTTACCAAGCTCCAGCTGTTTTTATTGTCAGAAGGTTTACTCCCTGATATACAGCTGCCTACCCCCTTCGTAAGTGCAGGTCCTAAATGAGCTTTTTTCTCTGTTCCCTCACCACAATCCAGATTCTTTTGGGAGTTACCAGTACATTAACCATACCAGTAAGTACTTAATTTATTAAGCTACTGCTTTTCTTAATCTCAGTGGAGATATTTACTGATAAACAGCTACGTACCCAGCATGTTCATGTCGTTCCTATATTAGCTTTTATCTCTCTCCCCTCACCACAAATCAGATTCTTCTGAGGAGTTCCAGTACATTATCCTTTCCCCTGTGTAATTACCTTAACAAGCTCCAGCTGTTTTTATTCTCAGAAGGTTTACTCCCTGATATACAGCTGCCTACCCCCTTCGTCAGTGCAGGTCCTAAATGAGCTTTTTTCTCTGTTCCCTCACCACAATCCAGATTCTTTGGGGAGTTACCAGTACAGTAACCATACCAGGAAGTACTTAATTTATTAAGCTACTGCTTTTCTTAATCTCAGTGGAGATATTTACTGATAAACAGCTACCTACGCAGCATGTTCATGTCGTTCCTAAATGAGCTTTTATCTCTCTCCCCTCACCACAAATCAGATTCTTCTGAGGAGTTCCCAGTACATTATCCTTTCCCTTGTGTAATTACCTTAACAAGCTCCAGCTGTTTTTATTCTCAGAAGGTTTACTCCCTGATATACAGCTGCCTACCCCCTTCGTAAGTGCAGGTCCTAAATGAGCTTTTTTCTCTGTTCCCTCATCACAATCCAGATTCTTTTGGGGAGTTACCAGTACAGTAACCATACCAGGAAGTACTGAATTTATTAAGCTAGTGCTTTTCTTAATCTCAGTGGAGATATTTACTGATAAACAGCTACCTACGCAGCATGTTCATGTCGTTCCTAATGAGCTTTTATCTCTCTCCCCTCACCACAAATCAGATTCTTCTGAGGAGTTCCCAGTACATTATCCTTTCCCCTGTGTAATTACCTTAACAAGCTCCAGCTGTTTTTATTGTCAGAACGTTTACTCCCTGATATACAGCTGCCTACCCCCTGCGTAAGTGCAGGTCCTAAATGAGCTTTTTTCTCTGTTCCCTCACCACAATCCTGATTCTTTTGGGGAGTTATCAGTACAGTAACCATACCAGTAAGTACTTAATTTATTAAGCTACTGCTTTTCTTAATCTCAGTGGAGATATTTACTGATAAACAGCTACGTACCTAGCATGTTCATGTCGTTCCTATATGAGCTTTTATCTCTCTCCCCTCACCACAAATCAGATTCTTCTGAGGAGTTCCTAGTCCATTATCCTTTCCCCTGTGTAATTACCTTAACAAGCTCCAGCTGTTTTTATTCTCAGAAGGTTTACTCCTGATATACAGCTGCCTACCCCCTTCGTAAGTGCAGGTCCTAAATGAGATTTTTTCTCTGTTCCCTCACCACAATCAGATTCTTTTGGGGAGTTACCAGTACTGTAACTATACCAGGAAGTACTTAATTTATTAAGCTACTGCTTTTCTTAATCTCAGTGGAGATATTTACTGATAAACAGCTACGTACGCAGCATGTTCATGTCGTTCCTAAATGAGCTTTTATCTCTCTCCCCTCACCACAAATCAGATTCTTCTGAGGAGTTCCCAGTACATTATCCTTTCCCCTGTGTAATTACCTTAACAAGCTCCAGCTGTTTTTATTCTCAGAAGGTTTACTCCCTGATATACAGCTGCCTACCCCCTTCGTAAGTGCAGGTCCTAAATGAGCTTTTTTCTCTGTTCCCTCACCACAATCCAGATTCTTTTGGGGAGTTACCAGTACAGTAACCATACCAGGAAGTACTTAATTTATTAAGTTACTGCTTTTCTTAATCTCAGTGGAGATATTTACTGATAAACAGCTACCTACGCAGAATGTACATGTCGTTCCTAATTGAGCTTTTATCTCTCTCCCCTCACCACAAATCAGATTCTTCTGAGGAGTTCCCAGTACATTATCCTTTCCCCTGTGTAATTACCTTAACAAGCTCCAGCTGTTTTTATTTTCAGAAGGTTTACTCCCTGATATACAGCTGCCTACCCCCTTCGTAAGTGCAGGTCCTAAATGAGCTTTTTTCTCTGTTCCCTCACCACAATCCAGATTCTTTTGGGGAGTTACCAGTACAGTAACCATACCAGTAAGTACTTAATTTATTAAGCTACTGCTTTTCTTAATCTCAGTGGAGATATTTACTGATAAACAGCTACGTACCCAGCATGTTCATGTCGTTCCTAAATGAGCTTTTATCTCTCTCCCCTCACCACAAATCAGATTCTTCTGAGGAGTTCCCAGTACATTATCCTTTCCCTTGTGTAATTACCTTAACAAGCTCCAGCTGTTTTTATTCTCAGAAGGTTTTACTCCCTGATATACAGCTGCCTACCCCTTCGTAAGTGCAGGTCCTAAATGAGCTTTTTTCTCTGTTCCCTCATCACAATCCAGATTCTTTTGGGGAGTTACCAGTACAGTAACCATACCAGGAAGTACTGAATTTATAAGCTACTGCTTTTCTTAATCTCAGTGGAGATATTTACTGATAAACAGCTACCTACGCAGCATGTTCATGTCGTTCCTAAATGAGCTTTTATCTCTCTCCCCTCACCACAAATCAGATTCTTCTGAGGAGTTCCCAGTACATTATCCTTTCCCCTGTGTAATTACCTTAACAAGCTCCAGCTGTTTTTATTGTCAGAAGGTTTACTCCCTGATATACAGCTGCCTACCCCCTGCGTAAGTGCAGGTCCTAAATGAGCTTTTTTCTCTGTTTCCCTCACACAATCCTGATTCTTTTGGGGAGTTATCAGTACAGTAACCATACCAGTAAGTACTTAATTTATTAAGCTACTGCTTTTCTTAATCTCAGTGGAGATATTTACTGATAAACAGCTACGTACCTAGCATGTTCATGTCGTTCCTATATGAGCTTTTATCTCTCTCCCCTCACCACAAATCAGATTCTTCTGAGGAGTTCCCAGTCCATTATCCTTTCCCCTGTGTAATTACCTTAACAAGCTCCAGCTGTTTTTATTCTCAGAAGGTTTACTCCCTGATATACAGCTGCCTACCCCCTTTGTAAGTGCAGGTCCTAAATGAGATTTTTTCTCTGTTCCCCTCACCACAATCCAGATTCTTTTGGGAGTTACCAGTACTGTAACTATACCAGGAAGTACTTAATTTATTAAGCTACTGCTTTTCTTAATCTCAGTGGAGATATTTACTGATAAACAGCTACGTACGCAGCATGTTCATGTCGTTCCTAAATGAGCTTTTATCTCTCTCCCCTCACCACAAATCAGATTCTTCTGATTTGTTCCCAGTACATTATCCTTTCCCCTGTGTAATTACCTTAACAAGCTCCAGCTGTTTTTATTCTCAGAAGTTTTACTCCCTGATATACAGCTGCCTACCCCCTTCGTAAGTGCAGGTCCTATATGAGCTTTTTTCTCTGTTCCCTCACCACAATCCAGATTCTTTTGGGGTGTTACCAGTACAGTAACCATACCAGGAAGTACTTAATTTATTAAGGTACTGCTTTTCTTAATCTCAGTGGAGATATTTACTGATAAACAGCTACGTACGCAGCATGTTCATGTCGTTCCTAAATGAGCTTTTATCTCTCTCCCCTCACCACAAATCAGATTCTTCTGAGGAGTTCCCAGTACATTATCCATTCCCCTGTGTAATTACCTTAACAAGCTCCAGCTGTTTTTATTCTCAGAAGGTTTACTCCCTGAAATAGAGCTGCCTACCCCCTTCGTAAGTCCAGGTCCTAATGAGCTTTTTTCTCTGTTCCCTCACCACAATCCAGATGCTTTTGGGGAGTTACCAGTACAGTAACCATACCAGGAAGTACTTAATTTATTAAGCTACTGCTTTTCTTAATCTCAGTGTAGATATTTACTGATAAACAGCTACCTACGCAGCATTTTCATGTCGTTCCTAAATGAGCTTTTATCTCTCTCCCCTCACCACAAATCAGATTCTTCTGAGGAGTTCCCAGTACATTATCCTTTCCCCTGTGTAATTACCTTAACAAGCTCCAGCTGTTTTTATTCTCAGAAGGTTTACTCCCTGATATACAGCGGCCTACGCCCTTCGTAAGTGCAGGTTCCTAAATGAGCTTTTTTCTCTGTTCCCTCACCACATCCAGATTCTTTTGGGAGTTACAGTACAGTAACCATACCAGGAAGAACTTAATTCATTAAGCTACTGCTTTTCTTAATCTCAGTGCAGATATTTACTGATGAACAGCTACGTACGCAGCATGTTCATGTCGTTACTAAATGAGCTTTTATCTCTCTTCCCTCACCACAAATCAGATTCTTCTGAGGAGTTCCCAGTCCATTATCCTTTCCCCTGTGTAATTACCTTAACAAGCTCCAGCTGTTTTTATTCTCAGAAGGTTTACTCCCTGATATACAGCTGCCTACGCCCTTCGTAAGTGCAGGTCCTAAATGAGATTTTTTCTCTGTTCCCTCACCACAATCCAGATTCTTTTGGGGAGTTACCAGTACAGGAACCATACCAGGAAGTACTTAATTTATTAAGCTACTGCTTTTCTTAATCTCAGTGAGATATTTACTGATAAACAGCTACCTACGCAGCATGTTCATGTCGTTCCTAAATAAGCTTTTATCTCTCTCCGCTCACCACAAATAAGATTCTTCTGAGGAGTTCCCAGTACATTATCCTTTCCCCTGTGTAATTACCTTAACAAGCTCCAGCTATTTTATTCTCAGAAGGTTTACTCCCTGATATACAGCTGCCTACCCCCCTTCGAAAGTGCAGGACCTAAATGAGCTTTTTTCTCTGTTCCCTCACAACAATCCAGATTCTTTTGGGGAGTTACCAGTACAGTAACCATACCAGGAAGTATTAATTTATTAAGCTACTGCTTTTCTTAATCTCAGTGGAGATATTTACTGATAAACTGCTACCTACACAGCATGTTCATGTCGTTCCTCAATGAGCTTTTTTCTCTCTCCCCTCACCACAAATCAGATTCTTCTGAGGAGTTCCCAGTACATTATCCTTTCCCCTGTGTAATTACCTTACCAAGCTCCAGCTGTTTTTATTCTCAGAAGGTTTACTCCCTGATATACAGCTGCCTACCCCCTTCGTAAGTGCAGGTCCTAAATGAGCTGTTTTCTCTGTTCCCTCACCACAATCCAGATTCTTTTGGGGAGTTACCAGTACAGTAACCATACCAGGAAGTACTTAATTTATTAAGCTACTGCTTTTCTTAATCTCAGTGGAGATATTTATTGATAAACAGCTACCTACGCAGCATGTTCATGTCGTTGCTAAATGAGCTTTTATCTCTCTCCCCTCACCACATTCAGATTCTTCTGAGGAGTTCCCTGTACATTATCCTTTCCCCTGTGTAATTAACTTAACAAGCTCCAGCTGTTTTTATTCTCAGAAGTTTTACTCCCTGATATACAGCTGCCTAACCCCTTCGTAAGTGCCGGTCATAAATGAGCTTTTTTCTCTGTTCCCTCACCACAATCCAGATTCTTTTGGGGAGTTACCAGTACAGTAACCATACCAGGAAGTACTTAATTTATTAAGCTACTGCTTTCCTTAATCTCAGTGGAGATATTTATTGATAAACAGCTACCTACGCAGCATGTTCATGTCGTTCCTAAATGAGCTTTTATCTCTCTCCCCTCACCACAAATCATATTCTTCTGAGGAGTTCCCAGTACATTATCCTTTCCCCTGTGTAATTACCTTA
>NW_025958657.1:0-31227 GCF_023159225.1 Perognathus longimembris pacificus | reverse complement strand
GAAGGGCAGGCAACTGGTCGACTTCATTTAAATAAACAAATAAAAAATAAGATAACACAGGAATAGATAAATAATAACAAAAAAAACTGTAAAGTGGAGAAAGCGAGAGCGCGCGAATGCACTCAAGCAAACACAAACAGCACAGCACGATGCGTATTTTTTTTAAAATTGACAAAATAAATCAAAAATAAATCAAAATAAAAATAAGTGGAAAAGGCGAGAGTGCGCGAGCACACAGGAGCAAAGACAAGCAGCGCAGCTTGATGCGTAGTAAAAAAATAATAAATAGACAACTGGTCGACCTCATTAGAAATAAAAACCCAAAAGATTAGATAGACAAACAAACAAACACATAAATGTGGAGAGAAGGGCAGTGCGGGCAGGAGCAAAGGTAAACAGCAGACAGACCTGAATCCTTATCTTTACAAGGTCGACCTCAGAACTTTGTTCAGTTTGTCTCGGTGACGGATAATGGAAGGAAGGGCAGGCAACTGGTCGACTTCATTTAAATAAAAAAAAAATAAGATAAACTCTCAGGAATAGATAAATAATAACAAAAAATTGTAAAGTGGAGAAAGCGAGAGCGCGCGAATGCACTCAAGCAAACACAAACAGCACAGCACGATGCGTATTTTTTTTAAATTGACAAAATAAATCAAAAATAAAAATAAGTGGAAAAGGCGAGAGTGCGCGAGCACACAGGAGCAAAGACAAGCAGCTCAGCTTGATGCGTAGTAAAAAAAATAATAAATAGACAACTGGTCGACCTCATTGGAAATAAAAACCCAAAAGATTAGATAGACAAACAAACACATAAATGTGGAGAGAAGGGCAGGGTGCACAGGAGCAAAGGTAAACCGCAGACAGACCTGAATCCTTATCTTTACAAGGTCGACCTCAGAACTTTGTTCAGTTTGTCTCGGTGACGGATAAAGGAAGGAAGAGCAGGCAACTGGTCGACTTCATTTAAATAAACAAATAAAAAATAAGATAAACTCTCAGGAATAGATAAATAATAACAAAAAAATTGTAAAGTGGAGAAAGCGAGAGCGCTCGAATGCACTCAAGCAAACACAAACAGCACAGCACGATGCGTATTTTTTTTTAAATTGACAAAATAAATCAAAAATAAAAATAAGTGGAAAAGGCGAGAGTGCACGAGCACACAGGAGCAAAGACAAGCAGCGCAGCTTGATGCGTACTAAAAAAAAATAATAAAAAGACAACTGGTCGACCTCATTAGAAATAAAAACCCAAAAGATTAGAAAGACAAACAAACAAACACATAAATGTGGAGAGAAGGGCAGTGCGGGCAGGAGCACAGGTAAACAGCAGACAGACCTGAATCCTTATCTTTACAAGGTCGACCTCAGAACTTTGTTCAGTTTGTCTCGGTGACGGATAATGGAAGGAAGGGCAGGCAACTGGTCGACTTCATTTAAATAAACAAATAAAAAATAAGATAAACTCTCAGGAATAGATAAATAATAACAAAAAAATTGAAAAGTGGAGAAAGCGAGAGCGCGCGAATGCACTCAAGCAAACACAAACAGCACAGCACGATGCGTATTTTTTTTAAATTGACAAAATAAATCAAAAATAAATCAAAAATAAAAATAAGTGGAAAAGGCGAGAGTGCGCGAGCACACAGGGGCAAAGACAAGCAGCGGAGCTTGATGCGTAGTAAAAAAAATAATAAATAGACAACTGGTCGACCTCATTAGAAATAAAAACCCAAAAGATTAGATAGACAAACAAACAAACACATAAATGTGGAGAGAAGGGCAGTGCGGGCAGGAGAAAAGGTAAACAGCAGACAGACCTGAATCCTTATCTTTACAAGGTCGACCTCAGAACTTTGTTCAGTTTGTCTCGGTGACGGATAATGGAAGGAAGGGCAGGCAACTGGTCGACTTCATTTAAATAAACAACTAAAAAATAAGATAAACTCTCAGGAATAGATAAATAATAACAAAAATATTGTAAAGTGGAGAAGGCGAGAGCGCACGAATGCACTCAAGCAAACACAAACAGCACAGCACGATGCGTATTTTTTTTAAAATTGACAAAATAAATCAAAAATAAATCAAAAATAAAAATAAGTGGAAAAGGCGAGAGCGCGCGAGCACACAGGAGCAAAAACAAGCAGCGCAGCTTGATGCGTAGTAAAAAAAATAATAAATAGACAACTGGTCGACCTCATTAGAAATAAAAACCCAAAAGATTAGATAGACAAACAAACAAACACATAAATGTGGAGAGAAGCGCAGTGCGCGCGAAGGGGGGGAGGGGGGGCAAAGGTAAACAGCAGACAGACCTGAATCCTTATCTTTACAAGGTCGACCACAGAACTCTGTTCAGTTTGTCTAGGTGACGGATAATGGAAGGAAGGGCAGGCAACTGGTCGACTTCATTTAAATAAACAAATAAAAAATAAGATAAACACAGGAATAGATAAATAATAACAAAAAAACTGTAAAGTGGAGAAAGCGAGAGCGCGCGAATGCACTCAAGCAAACACAAACAGCACAGCACGATGCGTATTTTTTTTAAAATTGACAAAATAAATCAAAATAAATCAAAAATAAAAATAAGTGGAAAAGGCGAGAGTGCGCGAGCACACAGGAGCAAAGACAAGCAGCACAGCTTGATGCGTAGTAAAAAAAATAATAAATAGACAACTGGTCGACCTCATTAGAAATAAAAACCCAAAAGATTAGATAGACAAACAAACAAACACATAAATGTGGAGAGAAGGGCAGTGCGGGCAGGAGCAAAGGTAAACAGCAGACAGACCTGAATCCTTATCTTTACAAGGTCGACCTCAGAACTTTGTTCAGTTTGTCTCGGTGACGGATAATGGAAGGAAGGGCAGGCAACTGGTCGACTTCATTTAAATAAAAAAAAATAAGATAAACTCTCAGGAATAGATAAATAATAACAAAAAAATTGTAAAGTGGAGAAAGCGAGAGCGCGCGAATGCACTCAAGCAAACACAAACAGCACAGCACGATGCCTATTTTTTTTTAAAATTGACAAAATAAATCAAAAATAAATCAAAAATAAAAATAAGTGGAAAAGGCGAGAGTGCGCGAGCACACAGGAGCAAAGACAAGCAGCGCAGCTTGATGCGTAGTAAAAAAAAGAATAAATAGACAACTGGTCGACCTCATTAGAAATAAAAACCCAAAAGATTAGATAGACAAACAAACAAACACATAAATGTGGAGAGAAGGGCAGTGCGGGCAGGAGAAAAGGTAAACAGCAGACAGACCTGAATCCTTATCTTTACAAGGTCGACCACAGAACTTTGTTCAGTTTGTCTAGGTGACGGATAATGGAAGGAAGGGCAGGCAACTGGTCGACTTCATTTAAATAAACAAATAAAAAATAAGATAAACACAGGAATAGATAAATAATAACAAAAAAACTGTAAAGTGGAGAAAGCGAGAGCGCGAATGCACTCAAGCAAACACAAACAGCACAGCACGATGCGTATTTTTTTTAAAATTGACAAAATAAATCAAAATAAATCAAAAATAAAAATAAGTGGAAAAGGCGAGAGTGCGCGAGCACACAGGAGCAAAGACAAGCAGCGCAGCTTGATGCGTAGTAAAAAAAATAATAAATAGACAACTGGTCGACCTCATTAGAAATAAAAACCCAAAAGATTAGATAGACAAACAAACAAACACATAAATGTGGAGAGAAGGGCAGTGCGGGCAGGAGCAAAGGTAAACAGCAGACAGACCTGAATCCTTATCTTTACAAGGTCGACCTCAGAACTTTGTTCAGTTTGTCTCGGTGACGGATAATGGAAGGAAGGGCAGGCAACTGTCGACTTCATTTAAATAAAAAAAAAATAAGATAAACTCTCAGGAATAGATAAATAATAACAAAAAAATTGTAAAGTGGAGAAAGCGAGAGCGCGCGAATGCACTCAAGCAAACACAAACAGCACAGCACGATGCGTATTTTTTTTAAATTGACAAAATAAATCAAAAATAAAAATAAGTGGAAAAGGCGAGAGTGCGCGAGCACACAGGAGCAAAGACAAGCAGCTCAGCTTGATGCGTAGTAAAAAAAATAATAAATAGACAACTGGTCGACCTCATTGGAAATAAAAACCCAAAAGATTAGATAGACAAACAAACACATAAATGTGGAGAGAAGGGCAGGGTGCACAGGAGCAAAGGTAAACCGCAGACAGACCTGAATCCTTATCTTTACAAGGTCGACCTCAGAACTTTGTTCAGTTTGTCTCGGTGACGGATAATGGAAGGAAGAGCAGGCAACTGGTCGACTTCATTTAAATAAACAAATAAAAAATAAGATAAACTCTCAGGAATAGATAAATAATAACAAAAAAATTGTAAAGTGGAGAAAGCGAGAGCGCGCGAATGCACTCAAGCAAACACAAACAGCACAGCACGATGCGTATTTTTTTTTAAATTGACAAAATAAATCAAAAATAAAAATAAGTGGAAAAGGCGAGAGTGCACGAGCACACAGGAGCAAAGACAAGCAGCGCAGCTTGATGCGTACTAAAAAAAATAATAAAAAGACAACTGGTCGACCTCATTAGAAATAAAAACCCAAAAGATTAGAAAGACAAACAAACAAACACATAAATGTGGAGAGAAGGGCAGTGCGGGCAGGAGCACAGGTAAACAGCAGACAGACCTGAATCCTTATCTTTACAAGGTCGACCTCAGAACTTTGTTCAGTTTGTCTCGGTGACGGATAATGGAAGGAAGGGCAGGCAACTGGTCGACTTCATTTAAATAAACAAATAAAAAATAAGATAAACTCTCAGGAATAGATCAATAATAACAAAAAAATTGTAAAGTAGAGAAAGCGAGAGCGCGCGAATGCACTCATGCAAACACAAACAGCACAGCACGATGAGTATTTTTTTTTAAATTGACAAAATAAATCAAAAATAAATCAAAAATAAAAATAAGTGGAAAAGGCGAGAGTGCGAGAGCACACAGGAGCAAAGACACGCAGCGCAGCTTGATGCGTAGTAAAAAAAATAATAAATAGACAACTGGTCGACCTCATTAGAAATAAAAACCCAAAAGATTAGATAGACAAACAAAGAAACACAAATGTGGAGAGAATGGCAGTGCGCGCAGGAGCAAAGGTAAACAGCAGACAGACCTGAATCCTTATCTTTACAAGGTCGAACTCAGAAATTTGTTCAGTTTGTCTCGGTGACGGATAATGGAAGGAAGGGCAGGCAACTGGTCGACTTCATTTAAATAAACAAATAAAAAATAAGATAAACTCTCAGGAATAGATAAATAATAACAAAAAAATTGTAAAGTGGAGAAAGCGAGAGCGCGCGAATGCACTCAAGCAAACACAAACAGCACAGCACGATGCCTATTTTTTTTTTAAATTGACAAAATAAATAAAAAATAAATCAAAAATAAAAATAAGTGGAAAAGGCGAGAGTGCGCGAGCACACAGGAGCAAAGACAAGCAGCGCAGCTTGATGCGTAGTAAAAAAAATAATAAATAGACAACTGGTCGACCTCATTAGAAATAAAAACCCAAAAGATTAGATAGACAAACAAACAAACACATAAATGTGGAGAGAAGGGCAGTGCGCGCAGGAGCAAAGGTAAACAGCAGACAGACCTGAATCCTTATCTTTACAAGGTCGACCTCAGAACTTTGTTCAGTTTGTCTCGGTGACGGATAATGGAAGGAAGGGCAGGCAACTGGTCGACTTCATTTAAATAAACAAATAAAAAATAAGATAAACTCTCAGGAATAGATAAATAATAACAAAATATTGTAAAGTGGAGAAAGCGAGAGCGCGCGAATGCACTCAAGCAAACACAAACAGCACAGCACGATGCGTATTTTTTTTTAAATTGACAAAATAAATCAAAAATAAATCAAAAATAAAAATAAGTGGAAAAGGCGAGAGTGCGCGAGCACACAGGAGCAAAGACAAGCAGCGCAGCTTGATGCGTAGTAAAAAAAATAATAAATAGACAACTGGTCGACCTCATTGGAAATAAAAACCCAAAAGATTAGATAGACAAACAAACACATAAATGTGGAGAGAAGGGCAGGGTGCGCAGGAGCAAACGTAAACAGCAGACAGACCTGAATCCTTATCTTTACAAGGTCGACCTCAGAACTTTGTTCAGTTTGTCTCGGTGACGGATAATGGAAGGAAGGGCAGGCAACTGGTCGACTTCATTTAAATAAACAAATAAAAAATAAGATAAACTCTCAGGAATAGATAAATAATAACAAAAAATTGTAAAGTGGAGAAAGCGAGAGCGCGCGAATGCACTCAAGCAAACACAAACAGCACAGCACGATGCGTATTTTTTTTAAAATTGACAAAATAAATCAAAAATAAATCAAAAATAAAAATTAGTGGAAAAGGCGAGAGTGCGCGAGCACACAGGAGCAACGACAAGCAGCGCAGCTTGATGCGTAGTAAAAAAAATAATAAATAGACAACTGGTCGACATCATTAGAAATAAAAACCCAAAAGATTAGATAGACAAACAAACAAACACATAAATGTGGAGAGAAGGGCAGTGCGCGCAGGAGCAAAGGTAAACAGCAGACAGACCTGAATCCTTATCTTTACAAGGTCGACCTCAGAACTTTGTTCAGTTTGTCTCGGTGACGGATAATGGAAGGAAGGGCAGGCAACTGGTCGACTTCATTTAAATAAACAAATAAAAAATAAGATAAACTCTCAGGAATAGATAAATAATAACAAAATATTGTAAAGTGGAGAAAGCGAGAGCGCGCGAATGCACTCAAGCAAACACAAACAGCACAGCACGATGCGTATTTTTTTTTAAATTGACAAAATAAATCAAAAATAAAAATAAGTGGAAAAGGCGAGAGTGCGCGAGCACACAGGAGCAAAAACAAGCAGCGCAGCTTGATGCGTAGTAAAAAAAAATAATAAATAGACAACTGGTCGACATCATTGGAAATAAAAACCCAAAAGATTAGATAGACAAACAAACACAAAAATGTTGAGTGAAGGGCAGGGTGCGCAGGAGCAAAGGTAAACAGCAGACAGACCTGAATCCTTATCTTTACAAGGTCGACCTCAGAACTTTGTTCAGTTTGTCTCGGTGACGGATAATGGAAGGAAGGGCAGGCAACTGGTCGACTTCATTTAAATAAACAAATAAAAAATAAGATAAACTCTCAGGAATAGATAAATAATAACAAAAAATTGTAAAGTGGAGAAAGCGAGAGCGCGCGAATGCACTCAAGCAAACACAAACAGCACAGCACGATGCGTATTTTTTTTTAAATTGATAAAATAAATCAAAAATAAATCAAAAATAAAAATAAGTGGAAAAGGCGAGAGTGCGCGAGCACACAGGAGCAACGACAAGCAGCGCAGCTTGATGCGTAGTAAAAAAAATAATAAATAGACAACTGGTCGACCTCATTAGAAATAAAAACCCAAAAGATTAGATAGACAAACAAACAAACACATAAATGTGGAGAGAAGGGCAGTGCGCGCAGGAGCAAAGGTAAACAGCAGACAGACCTGAATCCTTATCTTTACAAGGTCGACCTCAGAACTTTGTTCAGTTTGTCTCGGTGACGGATAATGGAAGGAAGGGCAGGCAACTGGTCGACTTCATTTAAATAAACAAATAAAAAATAAGATAAACTCTCAGGAATAGATAAATAATAACAAAAAAATTGTAAAGTGGAGAAAGCGAGAGCGCGCGAATGCACTCAAGCAAACACAACCAGCACAGCACGATGTGTATTTTCTTTTTTAAATTGACAAAATAAATCAAAAATAAATCAAAAATAAAAATAAGTCGAAAAGTCGAGAGTGCGCGAGCACACTGGAGCAAAGACAAGCAGCGCCACTTGATGCGTAGTAAAAAAATTAATAAATAGACAACTGGTCGACCTCATTAGAAATAAAAACCCAAAAGATTAGATAGACAAACAAACAAACACATAAATGTGGAGAGAAGGGCAGTGCGCGCAGGAGCAAAGGTAAACAGCAGACAGACCTGAATCCTTATCTTTACAAGGTCGACCTCAGACCTTTGTTCAGTTTGTCTCGGTGACGGATAATGGAAGGAAGGGCAGGCAACTGGTCGACTTCATTTAAATAAACAAATAAAAAATAAGATAAACTCTCAGGAATAGATAAATAATAACAAAAAAATTGTAAAGTGGACAAAACGAGAGCGCGCGAATGCACTCAAGCAAACACAAACAGCACAGCACGATGCGTATTTTTTTTAAATTGACAAAATAAACCAAAGATAAATCAAAAATAAAAATAAGTGGAAAAGGCGAGAGTGCGCGAGCACACAGGAGCAAAGACAAGCAGCGCAGCTTGATGCGTAGTAAAAAAAATAATAAATAGACTATGGTCGACCTCATTAGAAATAAAAACCCAAAAGATTAGATAGACAAACAAACAAACACATAAATGTGGAGAGAAGGGCAGTGCGCGCAGGAGCAAAGGTAAACAGCAGACAGACCTGAATCCTTATCTTTACAAGGTCGACCTCAGAACTTTGTTCAGTTTGTCTCGGTGACGGATAATGGAAGGAAGGGCAGGCAACTGGTCGACTTCATTTAAATAAACAAATAAAAAATAAGATAAACTCTCAGGAATAGATTAATAATAACAAAAAAATTGTAAAGTGGAGAAAGCGAGAGCGCGCGAATGCACTCAAGCAAACACAAACAGCACAACACGATGCGTATTTTTTTTTAAAATTGACAAAATAAATCAAAAATAAATCAAAAATAAAAATAAGTGGAAAAGGCGAGAGTGCGCGAGCACACAGGAGCAAAGACAAGCAGCACAGCTTGATGCGTAGTAAAAAAAATAATAAATAGACAACTGGTCGACCTCATTAGAAATAAAAACCCAAAAGAATAGATAGACAAACAAACAAACACATAAATATGGAAAGACGGGCAGTGCGCGCAGGAGCAAAGGTAAACAGCAGACAGTCTTGAATCCTTATCTTTACAAGGTCGACCTCAGAACTTTGTTCAGTTTGTCTCGGTGACGGATAATGTAAGGCAGGGCAGGCAACTGGTCGACTTCATTTAAATAAACAAATAAAACATAACATAAACTCTCAGGAATAGATAAATAATAACAAAAAAATTGTAAAGTGGAGAAAGCGAGAGCGCGCGAATGCACTCAAGCAAACACAAACAACACTGCACGATGCGTATTTTTTTTAAATTGACAAAATAAATCAAAAATAAATCAAAAATAAAAATAAGAGGAAAAGGCGAGAGTGCGCGAGCACACAGGAGCAAAGACAAGCAGCGCAGCTTGATGCGTAGTAAAAAAAAATAATAAATAGACAACTGGTCGACCTCATTAGAAATAAAAACCCAAAAGATTAGATAGACAAACAAACACATAAATGTGGAGAGAAGGGCAGTGCGCGCAGGAGCAAAGGTAAACAGCAGACAGACCTGAATCCTTATCTTTACAAGGTCGACCTCAGAACTTTGTTCAGTTTGTCTCGGTGACGGATAATGGAAGGAAGGGCAGGCAACTGGTCTAGTTCATTTAAATAAACAAATAAAAAATAAGATAAACTCTCAGGAATAGATAAATAATAACAAAAACATTGTAAAGTGGAGAAAGCGAGAGCGCGCGAATGCACTCAAGCAAACACAAACAGCACAGCACGATGCGTATTTTTTTTAAAATTGACAAAATAAATAAAAAAAAATCAAAAATAAAAATAAGTGGAAAAGGCGAGAGTGCGCGAGCACCCAGGAGCAAAGACAAGCAGCGCAGCTTGATGCGTACCAAAAAAAATAATAAATAGACAACTGGTCGACCTCATTAGAAATAAAAACCCAAAAGATTAGATAGACAAACAAACAAACACATAAATGTGGAGAGAAGGGCAGTGCGCGCAGGAGCAAAGGTAAACAGCAGACAGACCTGAATACTTATCTTTACAAGGTCGACCTCAGAACTTTGTTCAGTTTGTCTCGGTGACGGATAATGGAAGGAAGGGCAGGCAACTGGTCGACTTCATTTAAATAAACAAATAAAAAATAAGATAAACTCTCAGGAATAGATAAATAATAACAAAAAATTGTAAAGTGGAGAAAGCGAGAGCGCGCGAATGCACTCAAGAAAACACAAACAGCACAGCACGATGCGTATTTTTTTTTAAAAATTGAAAAAATAAATCAAAAATGAATCAAAAATAAAAATAAGTGGAAAAGGCGAGAGTGCGCGAGCACACAGGAGCAAAGACAAGCAGCGCAGATTGATGCGTAGTAAAAAAAATAATAAATAGACAACTGGTCGACCTCATTAGAAATAAAAACCCAAAAGATTTGATAGACAAACAAACAAACACATAAATGTGGAGAGAAGGGCAGTGCGCGCAGGAGCAAAGGTAAACAGCAGACAGACCTGAATCCTTATCTTTACAAGGTCGACCTCAGAACTTTGTTCAGTTTGTCTCGGTGACGGATAATGGAAGGAAGGGCAGGCAACTGGTCGACTTCATTTAAATAAACAAATAAAAAATAAATTCTCAGGAATAGATAAATAATAACAAAAAAATTGTAAAGTGGAGAAAGCGAGAGCGCGCGAATGCACTCAAACAAACACAAACACCACAGCACGATGCGTATTTTTTTTTAAATTGACAAAATAAATCAAAAATAAATCAAAAATAAAAATAAGTGGAAAAGGCGAGAGTGCGCGAGCACACAGGAGCAAAGACAAGCAGCGCAGCTTGATGCGTAGTAAAAAAAAATAATAAATAGACAACTGGTCGACCTCATTAGAAATAAAAACCCAAAAGATTAGATAGACAAACAAACAAACACATAAATGTGGAGAGAAGGGCAGTGGGCGCAGGAGCAAAGGTAAACAGCAGACAGACCTGAATCCTTATCTTTAAAAGGTCGACCTCAGAACTTTGTTCAGTTTGTCTCGGTGACGGATAATGGAAGGAAGGGCAGGCAACTGGTCGAGTTCATTTAAATAAACAAATAAAAAATAAGATAAACTCTCAGGAATAGATAAATAATAACAAAAAAATTGTAAAGTGGAGAAAGCGAGAGCGCGCGAATGCACTCAAGCAAACACAAACAGCACAGCACGATGCGTATTTTTTTTAAAATTGACAAAATAAATCAAAAATAAATCAAAAATAAAAATAATTGGAAAAGGCGAGAGTGCGCGAGCACACAGGAGCAAAGACAAGCAGCGCAGCTTGATGCGTAGTAAAAAAAATAATAAATAGACTATGGTCGACCTCATTAGAAATAAAAACCCAAAAGATTAGATAGACAAACAAACAAACACATAAATGTGGAGAGAAGGGCAGTGGGCGCAGGAGCAAAGGTAAACAGCAGACAGACCTGAATCCTTATCTTTACAAGGTCGACCTCAGAACTTTGTTCAGTTTGTCTCGGTGACGGATAATGGAAGGAAGGGCAGGCAACTGGTCGACTTCATTTAAATAAACAAATAAAAAATAAGATAAACTCTCAGGAATAGATTAATAATAACAAAAAAATTGTAAAGTGGAGAAAGCGAGAGCGCGCGAATGCACTCAAGCAAACACAAACAGCACAACACGATGCGTATTTTTTTTTTAAATTGACAAAATAAATCAAAAATAAATCAAAAATAAAAATAAGTGGAAAAGGCGAGAGTGCGCGAGCACACAGGAGCAAAGACAAGCAGCACAGCTTGATGCGTAGTAAAAAAAATAATAAATAGACAACTGGTCGACCTCATTAGAAATAAAAACCCAAAAGATTAGATAGACAAACAAACAAACACATAAATATGGAAAGACGGGCAGTGCGCGCAGGAGCAAAGGTAAACAGCAGACAGTCTTGAATCCTTATCTTTACAAGGTCGACCTCAGAACTTTGTTCAGTTTGTCTCGGTGACGGATAATGTAAGGCAGGGCAGGCAACTGGTCGACTTCATTTAAATAAACAAATAAAACATAACATAAACTCTCAGGAATAGATAAATAATAACAAAAAAATTGTAAAGTGGAGAAAGCGAGAGCGCGCGAATGCACTCAAGCAAACACAAACAACACTGCACGATGCGTATTTTTTTTAAATTGACAAAATAAATCAAAAATAAATCAAAAATAAAAATAAGTGGAAAAGGCGAGAGTGCGCGAGCACACAGGAGCAAAGACAAGCAGCGCAGCTTGATGCGTAGTAAAAAAAATAATAAATAGACAACTGGTCGACCTCATTAGAAATAAAAACCCAAAAGATTAGATAGACAAACAAACAAACACATAAATGTGGAGAGAAGGGCAGTGCGCGCAGGAGACAAGGTAAACAGCAGAGAGACCTGAATCCTTATCTTTACAAGGTCGACCTCAGAACTTTGTTCAGTTTGTCTCGGTGACGGATAATGGAAGGAAGGGCAGGCAACTGGTCGACTTCATTTAAATAAACAAATAAAAAATAAGATAAACTCTCAGGAATAGATAAATAATAACAAAAAAATTGTAAAGTGGAGAAAGCGAGAGCGCGCAAATGCACTCAAGCAAACACAAACAGCACAGCACGATGCGTATTTTTTTTAAAATTGACAAAATAAATAAAAAAAAATCAAAAATAAAAATAAGTGGAAAAGGCGAGAGTGCGCGAGCACCCAGGAGCAAAGACAAGCAGCGCAGCTTGATGCGTACCAAAAAAAATAATAAATAGACAACTGGTCGACCTCATTAGAAATAAAAACCCAAAAGATTAGATAGACCAACAAACAAACACATAAATGTGGAGAGAAGGGCAGTGCGCGCAGGAGCAAAGGTAAACAGCAGACAGACCTGAATCCTTATCTTTACAAGGTCGACCTCAGAACTTTGTTCAGTTTGTCTCGGTGACGGATAATGGAAGGAAGGGCAGGCAACTGGTCGACTTCATTTAAATAAACAAATAAAAAATAAGATAAACTCTCAGGAATAGATAAATAATAACAAAAAATTGTAAAGTGGAGAAAGCGAGAGCGCGCGAATGCACTCAAGAAAACACAAACAGCACAGCACGATGCGTATTTTTTTTTAAAAATTGAAAAAATAAATCAAAAATAAATCAAAAATAAAAATAAGTGGAAAAGGCGAGAGTGCGCGAGCACACAGGAGCAAAGACAAGCAGCGCAGCTTGATGCGTAGTAAAAAAAATAATAAATAGACAACTGGTCGACCTCATTAGAAATAAAAACCCAAAAGATTAGATAGACAAACAAACAAACACATAAATGTGGAGAGAAGGGCAGTGCGCGCAGGAGCAAAGGTAAACAGCAGACAGACCTGAATCCTTATCTTTACAAGGTCGACCTCAGAACTTTGTTCAGTTTGTCTCGGTGACGGATAATGGAAGGAAGGGCAGGCAACTGGTCGATTTCATTTAAATAAACAAATAAAAAATAAACTCTCAGGAATAGATAAATAATAACAAAAATATTGTAAAGTGGAGAAAGCGAGAGCGCGCGAATGCACTCAAGAAAACACAAACAGCACAGCACGATGCGTATTTTTTTTTAAAATTGACAAAGTAAATCAAAAATGAATCAAAAATAAAAATAAGTGGAAAAGGCGAGAGTGCGCGAGCACACAGGAGCAAAGACAAGCAGCGCAGCTTTTTGCGTAGTAAAAAAAAAATAAATAGACAACTGGTCGACCTCATTAGAAATAAAAACCCAAAAGATTAGATAGACAAACAAACAAACACATAAATGTGGAGAGAAGGGCAGTGCGCGCAGGAGCAAAGGTAAACAGCAGACAGACCTGAATCCTTATCTTTACAAGGTCGACCTCAGAACTTTGTTCAGTTTGTCTCGGTGACGGATAATGGAAGGAAGGGCAGGCAACTGGTCGACTTCATTTAAATAAACAAATAAAAAATAAGATAAACTCTCAGGAATAGATAAATAATAACAAAAAAATTGTAAAGTGGAGAAAGCGAGAGCGCGCGAATGCACTCAAGCAAACACAAACAGCACAGCACGATGCGTATTTTTTTTAAATTGACAAAATAAATCAAAAATAAATCAAAAATAAAAATAAGTGGAAAAGGCGAGAGTGCGCGAGCACACAGGAGCAAAGACAAGCAGCGCAGCTTGATGCGTAGTAAAAAAAATAATAAATAGACAACTGGTCGACATCATTAGAAATAAAAACCCAAAAGATTAGATAGACAAACAAACAAACACATAAATGTGGAGAGAAGGGCAGTGCGCGCAGGAGCAAAGGTAAACAGCAGACAGACCTGAATCCTTATCTTTACAAGGTCGACCTCAGAACTTTGTTCAGTTTGTCTCGGTGACGGATAATGGAAGGAAGGGCAGGCAACTGGTCGACTTCATTTAAATAAACAAATAAAAAATAAGATAAACTCTCAGGAATAGATAAATAATAACAAAAAAATTGTAAAGTGGAGAAAGCGAGAGCGCGCGAATGCACTCAAGCAAACACAAACAGCACAGCACGATGCGTATTTTTTTAAAAAATTGAAAAAATCAATCAAAAATAAATCAAAAATAAAAATAAGTGGAAAAGGCGAGAGTGCGAGAGCACACAGGAGCAAAGACAAGCAGCGCAGCTTGATGCGTAGTAAAAAAAATAATAAATAGACAACTGGTCGACCTCATTAGAAATAAAAACCCAAAAGATTAGATAGACAAACAAACAAACACATAAATGTGGAGAGAAGGGCAGTGCGCGCAGGAGCAAAGGTAAACAGCAGAGAGACCTGAATCCTTATCTTTACAAGGTCGACCTCAGACCTTTGTTCAGTTTGTCTCGGTGACGGATAATGGAAGGAAGGGCAGGCAACTGGTCGACTTCATTTAAATAAACAAATAAAAAATAAGATAAACTCTCAGGAATAGATAAATAATAACAAAAATATTGTAAAGTGGAGATAGCGAGAGCGCGGGAATGCACTCAAGCAAACACAAACAGCACAGCACGATGCGTATTTTTTTTAAATTGACAAAATAAATCAAAAATAAATCAAAAATAAAAATAAGTGGAAAAGGCGAGAGTGCGCGAGCACACATGAGCAAAGACAAGCAGCGCAGCTTGATTCGTAGTAAAAAAAATAATAAATAGACAACTGGTCGACCTCATTAGAAATAAAAACCCAAAAGATTAGATAGATAAACAAACAAACACATAAATTTGGAGAGAAGGGCAGTGCGCGCAGGAGCAAAGGTAAACAGCAGACAGACCTGAATCCTTATCTTTACAAGGTCGACCTCAGAACTTTGTTCAGTTTGTCTCGGTGACGGATAATGGAAGGAAGGGCAGGCAACTGGTCGACTTCATTTAAATAAACAAATAAAAAATAAGATAAACTCTCAGGAATAGATAAATAATAACAAAAAAATTGTAAAGTGGAGAAAGCGAGAGCGCGCGAATGCACTCAAGCAAACACAAACAGCACAGCACGATGCGTTTTTTTTTTTTAAATTGACAAAATAAATCAAAAATAAATCAAAAATAAAAATAAGTGGAAAAGGCGAGAGTGCGCGAGCACACAGGAGCAAAGACAAGCAGCGCAGCTTGATGCGTAGTAAAAAAAATAATAAATAGACAACTGGTCGACCTCATTAGAAATAAAAACCCAAAAGATTAGATAGACAAACAAACAAACACATAAATGTGGAGAGAAGGGCAGTGCGCGCAGGAGCAAAGGTAAACAGCAGACAGACCTGAATCCTTATCTTTACAAGGTCGACCTCAGAACTTTGTTCAGTTTGTCTCGGTGACGGATAATGGAAGGAAGGGCAGGCAACTGGTCGACTTCATTTAAATAAACAAATAAAAAATAAGATAAACTCTCAGGAATAGATAAATAATAACAAAAAAATTGTAAAGTGGAGAAAGCGAGAGCGCGCGAATGCACTCAAGCAAACACAAACAGCACAGCACGATGCGTATTTTTTTTAAAAAATTGAAAAAATAAATCAAAAATAAAAATAAGTGGAAAAGGCGAGAGTGCGCGAGCACACAGGAGCAAAGACAAGCAGCGCAGCTTGATGCGTAGTAAAAAAAATAATAAATAGACAACTGGTCGACCTCATTAGAAATAAAAACCCAAAAGATTAGATAGACAAACAAACAAACACATAAATGTGGAGAGAAGGGCAGTGCGCGCAGGAGCAAAGGTAAACAGCAGACAGACCTGAATCCTTATCTTTACAAGGTCGACCTCAGAACTTTGTTCAGTTTGTCTCGGTGACGGATAATGGAAGGAAGGGCAGGCAACTGGTCGACTTCATTTAAATAAACAAATAAAAAATAAGATAAACTCTCAGGAATAGATAAATAATAACAAAAATATTGTAAAGTGGAGAAAGCGAGAGCGCGCGAATGCACTCAAGAAAACACATACAGCACAGCACGATGCGTATTTTTTTTTAAAATTGACAAAGTAAATCAAAAATGAATCAAAAATAAAAATAAGTGGAAAAGGCGAGAGTGCGCGAGCACACAGGAGCAAAGACAAGCAGCGCAGCTTGATGCGTAGTAAAAAAAATAATAAATAGACAACTGGTCGACCTCATTAGAAATAAAAACCCAAAAGATTAGATAGACAAACAAACAAACACATAAATGTGGAGAGAAGGGCAGTGCGCGCAGGAGCAAAGGTAAACAGCAGACAGACCTGAATCCTTATCTTTACAAGGTCGACCTCAGAACTTTGTTCAGTTTGTCTCGGTGACGGATAATGGAAGGAAGGGCAGGCAACTGGTCGACTTCATTTAAATAAACAAATAAAAAATAAGATAAACTCTCAGGAATAGATAAATAATAACAAAAAAATTGTAAAGTGGAGAAAGCGAGAGCGCGCGAATGCACTCAAGCAAACACAAACAGCACAGCAGGATGCGTATTTTTTTTAAAATTGACAAAATAAATCAAAAATAAATCAAAAATAAAAATAAGTGGAAAAGGCGAGAGTGCGCGAGCACACAGGAGCAAAGACAAGCAGCGCAGCTTGATGCGTAGTAAAAAAAATAATAAATAGACAACTGGTCGACCTCATTAGAAATAAAAACCCAAAAGATTAGATAGACAAACAAACAAACACATAAATGTGGAGAGAAGGGCGGTGCGCGCAGGAGCAAAGGTAAACAGCAGACAGACCTGAATCCTTATCTTTACAAGGTCGACCTCAGAACTTTGTTCAGTTTGTCTCGGTGACGGATAATGGAAGGAAGGGCAGGCAACTGGTCGACTTCATTTAAATAAACAAATAAAAAATAAGATAAACTCTCAGGAATAGATAAATAATAACAAAAAAATTGTAAAGTGGAGAAAGCGAGAGCGCGCGAATGCACTCAAGCAAACACAAACAGCACAGCACGATGCTTATTTTTTTTAAAAAATTGAAAAAATAAATCAAAAATAAATCAAAAATAAAAATAAGTGGAAAAGGCGAGAGTGCGCGAGCACACAGGAGCAAAGACAAGCAGCGCAGCTTGATGCGTAGTAAAAAAAATAATAAATAGACAACTGGTCGACCTCATTAGAAATAAAAACCCAAAAGATTAGATAGACAAACAAACAAACACATAAATGTGGAGAGAAGGGCAGTGCGCGCAGGAGCAAAGGTAAACAGCAGACAGACCTGAATCCTTATCTTTACAAGGTCGACCTCAGAACTTTGTTCAGTTTGTCTCGGTGACGGATAATGGAAGGAAGGGCAGGCAACTGGTCGACTTCATTTAAATAAACAAATAAAAAATAAGATAAACTCTCAGGAATAGATAAATAATAACAAAAATATTGTAAAGTGGAGAAAGCGAGAGCGCGCGAATGCACTCAAGAAAACACATACAGCACAGCACGATGCGTATTTTTTTTTTTAAATTGACGAAGTAAATCAAAAATGAATCAAAAATAAAAATAAGTGGAAAAGGCGAGAGTGCGCGAGCACACAGGAGCAAAGACAAGCAGCGCAGCTTGATGCGTAGTAAAAAAAATAATAAATAGACAACAGGTCGACCTCATTAGAAATAAAAACCCAAAAGATTAGATTGACAAACAAACAAACACATAAATGTGGAGAGAAGGGCAGTGCGCGCAGGAGCAAAGGTAAACAGCAGACAGACCTGAATCCTTATCTTTAAAAGGTCGACCTCAGAACTTTGTTCAGTTTGTCTCGGTGACGGATAATGGAAGGAAGGGCAGGCAACTGGTCGAGTTCATTAAAATAAACAAATAAAAAATAAGATAAACTCTCAGGAATAGATAAATAATAACAAAAAAATTGTAAAGTGGAGAAAGCGAGAGCGCGCGAATGACTCAAGCAAACACAAACAGCACAGCACGATGCGTATTTTTTTTTAAATTGACAAAATAAATAAAAAATAAATCAAAAATAAAAATAAGTGGAAAAGGCGAGAGTGCGCGAGCACACAGGAGCAAAGACAAGCAGCGCAGCTTGATGCGTAGTAAAAAAAATAATAAATAGACAACTGGTCGACCTCATTAGAAATAAAAACCCAAAAGATTAGATAGACAAACAAACAAACACATAAATGTGGAGAGATGGGCAGTGCGCGCAGGAGCAAAGGTAAACAGCAGACAGACCTGAATCCTTATCTTTACAAGGTATACCTCAGAACTTTGTTCAGTTTGTCTCGGTGACGGATAATGGAAGGAAGGGCAGGCAACTGGTCGACTTCATTTAAATAAACAAATAAAAAATAAGATAAACTCTCAGGAATAGATAAATAATAACAAAAAAATTGTAAAGTGGAGAAAGCGAGAGCGCGCGAATGCACTCAAGCAAACACAAACAGCACAGCACGATGCGTATTTTTTTTAAATTGACAAAATAAATCAAAAATAAATCAAAAATAAAAATAAGTGGAAAAGGCGAGAGTGCGCGAGCACACAGGAGCAAAGACAAGCAGCGCAGCTTGATGCGTAGTAAAAAAAATAATAAATAGACAACTGGTCGACATCATTAGAAATAAAAACCCAAAAGATTAGATAGACAAACAAACAAACACATAAATGTGGAGAGAAGGGCAGTGCGCGCAGGAGCAAAGGTAAACAGCAGACAGACCTGAATCCTTATCTTTACAAGGTCGACCTCAGAACTTTGTTCAGTTTGTCTCGGTGACGGATAATGGAAGGAAGGGCAGGCAACTGGTCGACTTCATTTAAATAAACAAATAAAAAATAAGATAAACTCTCAGGAATAGATAAATAATAACAAAAAAATTGTAAAGTGGAGAAAGCGAGAGCGCGCGAATGCACTCAAGCAAACACAAACAGCACAGCACGATGCGTATTTTTTTAAAAAATTGAAAACATCAATCAAAAATAAATCAAAAATAAAAATAAGTGGAAAAGGCGAGAGTGCGCGAGCACACAGGAGCAAAGACAAGCAGCGCAGCTTGATGCGTAGTAAAAAAAATAATAAATAGACAACTGGTCGACCTCATTAGAAATAAAAACCCAAAAGATTAGATAGACAAACAAACAAACACATAAATGTGGAGAGAAGGGCAGTGCGCGCAGGAGCAAAGGTAAACAGCAGACAGACCTGAATCCTTATCTTTACAAGGTCGACCTCAGAACTTTGTTCAGTTTGTCTCGGTGACGGATAATGGAAGGAAGGGCAGGCAACTGGTCGACTTCATTTAAATAAACAAATAAAAAATAAGATAAACTCTCAGGAATAGATAAATAATAACAAAAATATTGTAAAGTGGAGAAAGCGAGAGCGCGCGAATGCACTCAAGCAAACACAAACAGCACAGCACGATGCGTATTTTTTTTAAATTGACAAAATAAATCAAAAATAAATCAAAAATAAAAATAAGTGGAAAAGGAGAGAGTGCGCGAGCACACATGAGCAAAGACAAGCAGCGCAGCTTGATTCGTAGTAAAAAAAATAATAAATAGACAACTGGTCGACCTCATTAGAAATAAAAACCCAAAAGATTAGATAGATAAACAAACAAACACATAAATTTGGAGAGAAGGGCAGTGCGCGCAGGAGCAAAGGTAAACAGCAGACAGACCTGAATCCTTATCTTTACAAGGTCGACCTCAGAACTTTGTTCAGTTTGTCTCGGTGACGGATAATGGAAGGAAGGGCAGGCAACTGGTCGACTTCATTTAAATAAACAAATAAAAAATAAGATAAACTCTCAGGAATAGATAAATAATAACAAAAAAATTGTAAAGTGGAGAAAGCGAGAGCGCGCGAATGCACTCAAGCAAACACAAACAGCACAGCACGATGCGTTTTTTTTTTAAAATTGACAAAATAAATCAAAAATAAATCAAAAATAAAAATAAGTGGAAAAGGCGAGAGTGCGCGAGCACACAGGAGCAAAGACAAGCAGCGCAGCTTGATGCGTAGTAAAAAAAATAATAAATAGACAACTGGTCGACCTCATTAGAAATAAAAACCCAAAAGATTAGATAGAAAAACAAACAAACACATAAATGTGGAGAGAAGGGCAGTGCGCGCAGGAGCAAAGGTAAACAGCAGACAGACCTGAATCCTTATCTTTACAAGGTCGACCTCAGAACTTTGTTCAGTTTGTCTCGGTGACGGATAATGGAAGGAAGGGCAGGCAACTGGTCGACTTCATTTAAATAAACAAATAAAAAATAAGATAAACTCTCAGGAATAGATAAATAATAACAAAAAAATTGTAAAGTGGAGAAAGCGAGAGCGCGCGAATGCACTCAAGCAAACACAAAGAGCACAGCAGGATGCGTATTTTTTTTTAAATTGACAAAATAAATCAAAAATAAATCAAAAATAAAAATAAGTGGAAAAGGCGAGAGTGCGCGAGCACACAGGAGCAAAGACAAGCAGCGCAGCTTGATGCGTAGTAAAAAAAATAATAAATAGACAACTGGTCGACCTCATTAGAAATAAAAACCCAAAAGATTAGATAGACAAACAAACAAACACATAAATGTGGAGAGAAGGGCAGTGCGCGCAGGAGCAAAGGTAAACAGCAGACAGACCTGAATCCTTATCTTTACAAGGTCGACCTCAGAACTTTGTTCAGTTTGTCTCGGTGACGGATAATGGAAGGAAGGGCAGGCAACTGGTCGACTTCATTTAAATAAACAAATAAAAAATAAGATAAACTCTCAGGAATAGATAAATAATAACAAAAAAATTGTAAAGTGGAGAAAGCGAGAGCGCGCGAATGCACTCAAGCAAACACAAACAGCACAGCACGATGCGTATTTTTTTTAAAAAATTGAAAAAATAAATCAAAAATAAATCAAAAATAAAAATAAGTGGAAAAGGCGAGAGTGCGCGAGCACACAGGAGCAAAGACAAGCAGCGCAGCTTGATGCGTAGTAAAAAAAATAATAAATAGACAACTGGTCGACCTCATTAGAAATAAAAACCCAAAAGATTAGATAGACAAACAAACAAACACATAAATGTGGAGAGAAGGGCAGTGCGCGCAGGAGCAAAGGTAAACAGCAGACAGACCTGAATCCTTATCTTTACAAGGTCGACCTCAGAACTTTGTTCAGTTTGTCTCGGTGACGGATAATGGAAGGAAGGGCAGGCAACTGGTCGACTTCATTTAAATAAACAAATAAAAAATAAGATAAACTCTCAGGAATAGATAAATAATAACAAAAATATTGTAAAGTGGAGAAAGCGAGAGCGCGCGAATGCACTCAAGAAAACACATACAGCACAGCACGATGCGTATTTTTTTTTAAAATTGACAAAGTAAATCAAAAATGAATCAAAAATAAAAATAAGTGGAAAAGGCGACAGTGCGCGAGCACACAGGAGCAAAGACAAGCAGCGCACCGTGATGCGTAGTAAAAAAAATAATAAATAGACAACTGGTCGACCTCATTAGAAATAAAAACCCAAAAGATTAGATAGACAAACAAACAAACACATAAATGTGGAGAGAAGGGCAGTGCGCGCAGGAGCAAAGGTAAACAGCAGACAGACCTGAATCCTTATCTTTAAAAGGTCGACCTCAGAACTTTGTTCAGTTTGTCTCGGTGACGGATAATGGAAGGAAGGGCAGGCAACTGGTCGACTTCATTTAAATAAACAAATAAAAAATAAGATAAACTCTCAGGAATAGATAAATAATAACAAAAAAATTGTAAAGTGGAGAAAGCGAGAGCGCGCGAATGCACTCAAGCAAACACAAACAGCACAGCACGATGCGTAGTTTTTTAAATTGACAAAATAAATAAAAAATAAATCAAAAATAAAAATAAGTGGAAAAGGCGAGAGTGCGCGAGCACACAGGAGCAAAGACAAGCAGCGCAGCTTGATGCGTAGTAAAAAAAATAATAAATAGACAACTGGTCGACCTCATTAGAAATAAAAACCCAAAAGATTAGATAGACAAACAAACAAACACATAAATGTGGAGAGAAGGGCAGTGCGCGCAGGAGCAATGGAAAACAGCAGACAGACGTGAATCCTTATCTTTACAAGGTCGACCTCAGAATTTTGTGCAGTTTGTCTCGGTGACGGATAATGGAAGGAAGGGCAGGCAACTGGTCGACTTCATTTAAATAAACAAATAAAAAATATGATAAAATCTCAGGAATAGATAAATAATAACAAAAAAATTGTAAAGTGGAGAAAGCGAGCGCGCGCGAATGCACTCAAGCAAACACAAACAGCACAGCACGATGCGTATTTTTTTTTAAATTGACAAAATAAATCAAAAATAAATCAAAAATAAAAATAAGTGGAAAAGGCGAGAGTGCGCGAGCACACATGAGCAAAGACAAGCAGCGCAGCTTGATGCGTAGTAAAAAAAATAATAAATAGACAACTGGTCGACCTCATTAGAAATAAAAACCCAAAAGATTTGATAGACAAACAAACAAACACATAAATGTGGAGAGAAGGGCAGTGCGCGCAGGAGCAAAGGTAAACAGCAGACAGACCTGAATCCTTATCTTTACAAGGTCGACCTCAGAACTTTGTTCAGTTTGTCTCGGTGACGGATAATGGAAGGAAGGGCAGGCAACTGGTCGACTTCCTTTAAATAAACAAATAAAAAATAAGATAAACTCTCAGGAATAAATAATAACAAAAATATTGTAAAGTGGAGAAAGCGAGAGCGCGCGAATGCACTCAAGCAAACACAAACAGCACAGCACGATGCGTATTTTTTTAAATTGACAAAATAAATCAAAAATAAATCAAAAATAAAAATAAGTGGAAAAGGCGAGAGTGCGCGAGCACACAGGAGCAAAGACAAGCAGCGCAGCTTGATGCGTAGTAAAAAAAATAATAAATAGACAACTGGTCGACATCATTAGAAATAAAAACCCAAAAGATTAGATAGACAAACAAACAAACACATAAATGTGGAGAGAAGGGCAGTGCGCGCAGGAGCAAAGGTAAACAGCAGACAGACCTGAATCCTTATCTTTACAAGGTCGACCTCAGAACTTTGTTCAGTTTGTCTCGGTGACGGATAATGGAAGGAAGGGCAGGCAACTGGTCGACTTCATTTAAATAAACAAATAAAAAATAAGATAAACTCTCAGGAATAGATAAATAATAACAAAAAAATTGTAAAGTGGAGAAAGCGAGGGCGCGCGAATGCACTCAAGCAAACACAAACAGCACAGCACGATGCGTATTTTTTTAAAAAATTGAAAAAATCAATCAAAAATAAATCAAAAATAAAAATAAGTGGAAAAGGCGAGAGTGCGAGAGCACACAGGAGCAAAGACAAGCAGCGCAGCTTGATGCGTAGTAAAAAAAATAATAAATAGACAACTGGTCGACCTCATTAGAAATAAAAACCCAAAAGATTAGATAGACAAACAAACAAACACATAAATGTGGAGAGAAGGGCAGTGCGCGCAGGAGCAAAGGTAAACAGCAGACAGACCTGAATCCTTATCTTTACAAGGTCGACCTCAGAACTTTGTTCAGTTTGTCTCGGTGACGGATAATGGAAGGAAGGGCAGGCAACTGGTCGACTTCATTTAAATAAACAAATAAAAAATAAGATAAACTCTCAGGAATAGATAAATAATAACAAAAATATTGTAAAGTGGAGATAGCGAGAGCGCGGGAATGCACTCAAGCAAACACAAACAGCACAGCACGATGCGTATTTTTTTTAAAAATTGACAAAATAAATCAAAAATAAATCAAAAATAAAAATAAGTGGAAAAGGCGAGAGTGCGCGAGCACACATGAGCAAAGACAAGCAGCGCAGCTTGATTCGTAGTAAAAAAAATAATAAATAGACAACTGGTCGACCTCATTAGAAATAAAAACCCAAAAGATTAGATAGATAAACAAACAAACACATAAATTTGGAGAGAAGGGCAGTGCGCGCAGGAGCAAAGGTAAACAGCAGACAGACCTGAATCCTTATCTTTACAAGGTCGACCTCAGAACTTTGTTCAGTTTGTCTCGGTGACGGATAATGGAAGGAAGGGCAGGCAACTGGTCGACTTCATTTAAATAAACAAATAAAAAATAAGATAAACTCTCAGGAATAGATAAATAATAACAAAAAAATTGTAAAGTGGAGAAAGCGAGAGCGCGCGAATGCACTCAAGCAAACACAAACAGCACAGCACGATGCGTTTTTTTTTTAAAATTGACAAAATAAATCAAAAATAAATCAAAAATAAAAATAAGTGGAAAAGGCGAGAGTGCGCGAGCACACAGGAGCAAAGACAAGCAGCGCAGCTTGATGCGTAGTAAAAAAAATAATAAATAGACAACTGGTCGACCTCATTAGAAATAAAAACCCAAAAGATTAGATAGACAAACAAACAAACACATAAATGTGGAGAGAAGGGCAGTGCGCGCAGGAGCAAAGGTAAACAGCAGACAGACCTGAATCCTTATCTTTACAAGGTCGACCTCAGAACTTTGTTCAGTTTGTCTCGGTGACGGATAATGGAAGGAAGGGCAGGCAACTGGTCGACTTCATTTAAATAAACAAATAAAAAATAAGATAAACTCTCAGGAATAGATAAATAATAACAAAAAAATTGTAAAGTGGAGAAAGCGAGAGCGCGCGAATGCACTCAAGCAAACACAAACAGCACAGCAGGATGCGTATTTTTTTTTAAATTGACAAAATAAATCAAAAATAAATCAAAAATAAAAATAAGTGGAAAAGGCGAGAGTGCGCGAGCACACAGGAGCAAAGACAAGCAGCGCAGCTTGATGCGTAGTAAAAAAAATAATAAATAGACAACTGGTCGACCTCATTAGAAATAAAAACCCAAAAGATTAGATAGACAAACAAACAAACACATAAATGTGGAGAGAAGGGCAGTGCGCGCAGGAGCAAAGGTAAACAGCAGACAGACCTGAATCCTTATCTTTACAAGGTCGACCTCAGAACTTTGTTCAGTTTGTCTCGGTGACGGATAATGGAAGGAAGGGCAGGCAACTGGTCGACTTCATTTAAATAAACAAATAAAAAATAAGATAAACTCTCAGGAATAGATAAATAATAACAAAAAAATTGTAAAGTGGAGAAAGCGAGAGCGCGCGAATGCACTCAAGCAAACACAAACAGCACAGCACGATGCGTATTTTTTTTAAAAAATTGAAAAAATAAATCAAAAATAAATCAAAAATAAAAATAAGTGGAAAAGGCGAGAGTGCGCGAGCACACAGGAGCAAAGACAAGCAGCGCAGCTTGATGCGTAGTAAAAAAAATAATAAATAGACAACTGGTCGACCTCATTAGAAATAAAAACCCAAAAGATTAGATAGACAAACAAACAAACACATAAATGTGGAGAGAAGGGCAGTGCGCGCAGGAGCAAAGGTAAACAGCAGACAGACCTGAATCCTTATCTTTACAAGGTCGACCTCAGAACTTTGTTCAGTTTGTCTCGGTGACGGATAATGGAAGGAAGGGCAGGCAACTGGTCGACTTCATTTAAATAAACAAATAAAAAATAAGATAAACTCTCAGGAATAGATAAATAATAACAAAAATATTGTAAAGTGGAGAAAGCGAGAGCGCGCGAATGCACTCAAGAAAACACATACAGCACAGCACGATGCGTATTTTTTTTAAAATTGACAAAGTAAATCAAAAATGAATCAAAAATAAAAATAAGTGGAAAAGGCGAGAGTGCGCGAGCACACAGGAGCAAAGACAAGCAGCGCAGCTTGATGCGTAGTAAAAAAAATAATAAATAGACAACTGGTCGACCTCATTAGAAATAAAAACCCAAAAGATTAGATAGACAAACAAACAAACACATAAATGTGGAGAGAAGGGCAGTGCGCGCAGGAGCAAAGGTAAACAGCAGACAGACCTGAATCCTTATCTTTACAAGGTCGACCTCAGAACTTTGTTCAGTTTGTCTCGGTGACGGATAATGGAAGGAAGGGCAGGCAACTGGTCGACTTCATTTAAATAAACAAATAAAAAATAAGATAAACTCTCAGGAATAGATAAATAATAACAAAAAAATTGTAAAGTGGAGAAAGCGAGAGCGCGCGAATGCACTCAAGCAAACACAAACAGCACAGCAGGATGCGTATTTTTTTTAAAATTGACAAAATAAATCAAAAATAAATCAAAAATAAAAATAAGTGGAAAAGGCGAGAGTGCGCGAGCACACAGGAGCAAAGACAAGCAGCGCAGCTTGATGCGTAGTAAAAAAAATAATAAATAGACAACTGGTCGACCTCATTAGAAATAAAAACCCAAAAGATTAGATAGACAAACAAACAAACACATAAATGTGGAGAGAAGGGCGGTGCGCGCAGGAGCAAAGGTAAACAGCAGACAGACCTGAATCCTTATCTTTACAAGGTCGACCTCAGAACTTTGTTCAGTTTGTCTCGGTGACGGATAATGGAAGGAAGGGCAGGCAACTGGTCGACTTCATTTAAATAAACAAATAAAAAATAAGATAAACTCTCAGGAATAGATAAATAATAACAAAAAAATTGTAAAGTGGAGAAAGCGAGAGCGCGCGAATGCACTCAAGCAAACACAAACAGCACAGCACGATGCTTATTTTTTTTAAAAAATTGAAAAAATAAATCAAAAATAAATCAAAAATAAAAATAAGTGGAAAAGGCGAGAGTGCGCGAGCACACAGGAGCAAAGACAAGCAGCGCAGCTTGATGCGTAGTAAAAAAAATAATAAATAGACAACTGGTCGACCTCATTAGAAATAAAAACCCAAAAGATTAGATAGACAAACAAACAAACACATAAATGTGGAGAGAAGGGCAGTGCGCGCAGGAGCAATGGAAAACAGCAGACAGACGTGAATCCTTATCTTTACAAGGTCGACCTCAGAATTTTGTGCAGTTTGTCTCGGTGACGGATAATGGAAGGAAGGGCAGGCAACTGGTCGACTTCATTTAAATAAACAAATAAAAAATAAGATAAAATCTCAGGAATAGATAAATAATAACAAAAAAATTGTAAAGTGGAGAAAGCGAGCGCGCGCGAATGCACTCAAGCAAACACAAACAGCACAGCACGATGCGTATTTTTTTTTAAATTGACAAAATAAATCAAAAATAAATCAAAAATAAAAATAAGTGGAAAAGGCGAGAGTGCGCGAGCACACATGAGCAAAGACAAGCAGCGCAGCTTGATGCGTAGTAAAAAAAATAATAAATAGACAACTGGTCGACCTCATTAGAAATAAAAACCCAAAAGATTTGATAGACAAACAAACAAACACATAAATGTGGAGAGAAGGGCAGTGCGCGCAGGAGCAAAGGTAAACAGCAGACAGACCTGAATCCTTATCTTTACAAGGTCGACCTCAGAACTTTGTTCAGTTTGTCTCGGTGACGGATAATGGAAGGAAGGGCAGGCAACTGGTCGACTTCCTTTAAATAAACAAATAAAAAATAAGATAAACTCTCAGGAATAAATAATAACAAAAATATTGTAAAGTGGAGAAAGCGAGAGCGCGCGAATGCACTCAAGCAAACACAAACAGCACAGCACGATGCGTATTTTTTTAAATTGACAAAATAAATCAAAAATAAATCAAAAATAAAAATAAGTGGAAAAGGCGAGAGTGCGCGAGCACACAGGAGCAAAGACAAGCAGCGCAGCTTGATGCGTAGTAAAAAAAATAATAAATAGACAACTGGTCGACATCATTAGAAATAAAAACCCAAAAGATTAGATAGACAAACAAACAAACACATAAATGTGGAGAGAAGGGCAGTGCGCGCAGGAGCAAAGGTAAACAGCAGACAGACCTGAATCCTTATCTTTACAAGGTCGACCTCAGAACTTTGTTCAGTTTGTCTCGGTGACGGATAATGGAAGGAAGGGCAGGCAACTGGTCGACTTCATTTAAATAAACAAATAAAAAATAAGATAAACTCTCAGGAATAGATAAATAATAACAAAAAAATTGTAAAGTGGAGAAAGCGAGAGCGCGCGAATGCACTCAAGCAAACACAAACAGCACAGCACGATGCGTATTTTTTTAAAAAATTGAAAAAATCAATCAAAAATAAATCAAAAATAAAAATAAGTGGAAAAGGCGAGAGTGCGAGAGCACACAGGAGCAAAGACAAGCAGCGCAGCTTGATGCGTAGTAAAAAAAATAATAAATAGACAACTGGTCGACCTCATTAGAAATAAAAACCCAAAAGATTAGATAGACAAACAAACAAACACATAAATGTGGAGAGAAGGGCAGTGCGCGCAGGAGCAAAGGTAAACAGCAGACAGACCTGAATCCTTATCTTTACAAGGTCGACCTCAGAACTTTGTTCAGTTTGTCTCGGTGACGGATAATGGAAGGAAGGGCAGGCAACTGGTCGACTTCATTTAAATAAACAAATAAAAAATAAGATAAACTCTCAGGAATAGATAAATAATAACAAAAAAATTGTAAAGTGGAGAAAGCGAGAGCGCGCGAATGCACTCAAGCAAACACAAACAGCACAGCACGATGCGTATTTTTTTTTAAAAAATTGAAAAAATAAATCAAAAATAAATCAAAAATAAAAATAAGTGGAAAAGGCGAGAGTGCGCGAGCACACAGGAGCAAAGACAAGCAGCGCAGCTTGATGCGTAGTAAAAAAAAATAATAAATAGACAACTGGTCGACCTCATTAGAAATAAAAACCCAAAAGATTAGATAGACAAACAAACAAACACATAAATGTGGAGAGAAGGGCAGTGCGCGCAGGAGCAAAGGTAAACAGCAGACAGACCTGAATCCTTATCTTTACAAGGTCGACCTCAGAACTTCGTTCAGTTTGTCTCGGTGACGGATAATGGAAGGAAGGGCAGGCAACTGGTCGACTTCATTTAAATAAACAAATAAAAAATAAGATAAACTCTCAGGAATAGATAAATAATAACAAAAATATTGTAAAGTGGAGAAAGCGAGAGCGCGCGAATGCACTCAAGAAAACACATACAGCACAGCACGATGCGTATTTTTTTTTAAAATTGACAAAGTAAATCAAAAATGAATCAAAAATAAAAATAAGTGGAAAAGGCGAGAGTGCGCGAGCACACAGGAGCAAAGACAAGCAGCGCAGCTTGATGCGTAGTAAAAAAAATAATAAATAGACAACTGGTCGACCTCATTAGAAATAAAAACCCAAAAGATTAGATAGACAAACAAACAAACACATAAATGTGGAGAGAAGGGCAGTGCGCGCAGGAGCAAAGGTAAACAGCAGACAGACCTGAATCCTTATCTTTACAAGGTCGACCTCAGAACTTTGTTCAGTTTGTCTCGGTGACGGATAATGGAAGGAAGGGCAGGCAACTGGTCGACTTCATTTAAATAAACAAATAAAAAATAAGATAAACTCTCAGGAATAGATAAATAATAACAAAAAAATTGTAAAGTGGAGAAAGCGAGAGCGCGCGAATGCACTCAAGCAAACACAAACAGCACAGCAGGATGCGTATTTTTTTTAAAATTGACAAAATAAATCAAAAATAAATCAAAAATAAAAATAAGTGGAAAAGGCGAGAGTGCGCGAGCACACAGGAGCAAAGACAAGCAGCGCAGCTTGATGCGTAGTAAAAAAAATAATAAATAGACAACTGGTCGACCTCATTAGAAATAAAAACCCAAAAGATTAGATAGACAAACAAACAAACACATAAATGTGGAGAGAAGGGCGGTGCGCGCAGGAGCAAAGGTAAACAGCAGACAGACCTGAATCCTTATCTTTACAAGGTCGACCTCAGAACTTTGTTCAGTTTGTCTCGGTGACGGATAATGGAAGGAAGGGCAGGCAACTGGTCGACTTCATTTAAATAAACAAATAAAAAATAAGATAAACTCTCAGGAATAGATAAATAATAACAAAAAAATTGTAAAGTGGAGAAAGCGAGAGCGCGCGAATGCACTCAAGCAAACACAAACAGCACAGCACGATGCTTATTTTTTTTAAAAAATTGAAAAAATAAATCAAAAATAAATCAAAAATAAAAATAAGTGGAAAAGGCGAGAGTGCGCGAGCACACAGGAGCAAAGACAAGCAGCGCAGCTTGATGCGTAGTAAAAAAAATAATAAATAGACAACTGGTCGACCTCATTAGAAATAAAAACCCAAAAGATTAGATAGACAAACAAACAAACACATAAATGTGGAGAGAAGGGCAGTGCGCGCAGGAGCAAAGGTAAACAGCAGACAGACCTGAATCCTTATCTTTACAAGGTCGACCTCAGAACTTTGTTAAGTTTGTCTCGGTGACGGATAATGGAAGGAAGGGCAGGCAACTGGTCGACTTCATTTAAATAAACAAATAAAAAATAAGATAAACTCTCAGGAATAGATAAATAATAACAAAAATATTGTAAAGTGGAGAAAGCGAGAGCGCGCGAATGCACTCAAGAAAACACATACAGCACAGCACGATGCGTATTTTTTTTTTAAAATTGACGAAGTAAATCAAAAATGAATCAAAAATAAAAATAAGTGGAAAAGGCGAGAGTGCGCGAGCACATAGGAGCAAAGACAAGCAGCGCATCTTGATGCGTAGTAAAAAAAATAATAAATAGACAACTGGTCGACCTCATTAGAAATAAAAACCCAAAAGATTAGATAGACAAACAAACAAACACATAAATGTGGAGAGATGGGCAGTGCGCGCAGGAGCAAAGGTAAACAGCAGACAGACCTGAATCCTTATCTTTACAAGGTCGACCTCAGAACTTTGTTCAGTTTGTCTCGGTCGGATAATGGAAGGAA
>NW_025958656.1:0-30013 GCF_023159225.1 Perognathus longimembris pacificus | reverse complement strand
CAAAGGTAAACAGCAGACAGACCTGAATCCTTATCTTTACAAGGTCGACCTCAGAACTTTGTTCAGTTTGTCTCGGTGACGGATAATGGAAGGAAGGGCAGGCAACTGGTCGACTTCATTTAAATAAACAAATAAAAAATAAGATAAACTCTCAGGAATAGATAAATAATAACAAAAAAATTGTAAAGTGGAGAAAGCGAGAGCGCGTGAATGCACTCAAGCAAACACAAACAGCACAGCACGATGCGTATTTTTTTTAAATTGACAAAAAAAATCAAAAATAAAAATAAGTGGAAAAGGCGAGAGTGCGCGAGCACACACGAGCAAAGACAAGCAGCGCAGCTTGATGCGTAGTAAAAAAAATAATAAATAGACAACTGGTCGACCTCATTAGAAATAAAAACCCAAAAGATTAGATAGACAAACAAACAAACATATAATTGTGGAGAGAAGGGCAGTGCGCGCAGGAGCAAAGGTAAACAGCAGACAGACCTGAATCCTTATCTTTACAAGGTCGACCTCAGACTTTGTTCAGTTTGTCTCGGTGACGGATAATGGAAGGAAGGGCAGGCAACTGGTCGACTTCATTTAAATAAACAAATAAAAAATAAGATAAACTCTCAGGAATAGATAAATAATAACAAAAAAATTGTAAAGTGGAGAAAGCGAGAACGCGCGAATGCACTCAAGCAAATACAAGCAGCACAGCACGATGCGTATTTTTTTTTAAATTGACAAAATAAATAAAAAATAAATCAAAAATAAAAATAAGTGGAAAAGGCGAGAGTGCGCGAGCACACAGGAGAAAAGACAAGCAGCGCAGCTTGATGCGTAGTAAAAAAAATAATAAATAGACAACTGGTCGACCTCATTAGAAATGAAAACCCAAAAGATTAGATAGACAAACAAACAAACACATAAATGTGGAGAGAATGTCAGTGCGCGCAGGAGCAAAGGTAAACAGCAGACAGACCTGAATCCTTATCTTTACAAGGTCGACCTCAGAACTTTGTTCAGTTTGTCTCGGTGACGGATAATGGAAGGAAGGGCAGGCAACTGGTCGACTTCATTTAAATAAACAAATAAAAAATAAGATAAACTCTCAGGAATAGATAAATAATAACAAAAAAATTGTAAAGTGGAGAAAGCGAGAGCGCGCGAATGCACTCAAGCAAACACAAACAGCACAGCACGAGGCGTATTTTTTTAAAATTGACAAAATAAATCAAAAATAAATCAAAAATAAAAATAAGTGGAAAAGGCGAGAGTGCGCGAGCACACACGAGCAAAGACAAGCAGCGCAGCTTGATGCGTAGTAAAAAAAATAATAAATAGACAACTGGTCGACCTCATTAGAAATAAAAACCCAAAAGATTAGATAGACAAACAAACAAACACATAAATGTGGAGAGAAGGGCAGTGCGCGCAGGAGCAAAGGTAAACAGCAGACAGACCTGAATCCTTATCTTTACAAGGTCGACCTCAGAACTTTGTTCAGTTTGTCTCGGTGACGGATAATGGAAGGAAGGGCAGGCAACTGGTCGACTTCATTTAAATAAACAAATAAAAAATAAGATAAACTCTCAGGAATAGATAAATAATAACAAAAAAATAGTAAAGTGGAGAAAGCGAGAGCGCGCGAATGCACTCAAGCAAATACAAGCAGCACAGCACGATGCGTATTTTTTTTTAAATTGACAAAATAAATCAAAAATAAATCAAAAATAAAAATAAGTGGAAAAGGCGAGAGTGCGCGAGCACACAGGAGCAAAGACAAGCAGCGCAGCTTGATGCGTAGTAAAAAAAATAATAAATAGACAACTGGTCGACCTCATTAGAAATAAAAACCCAAAAGATTAGATAGACAAACAAACAAACACATAAATATGGAGAGAAGGTCAGTGCGCTCAGGAGCAAAGGTAAACAGCAGACAGACCTGAATCCTTATCTTTACAAGGTCGACCTCAGAACTTTGTTCAGTTTGTCTCGGTGACGGATAATGGAAGGAAGGGCAGGCAACTGGTCGACTTCATTTAAATAAACAAATAAAAAATAAGATAAACTCTCAGGAATAGATAAATAATAACAAAAAAATTGTAAAGTGCAGAAAGCGAGAGCGCGCGAATGCACTCAAGCAAACACAAACAGCACAGCACGATGCGTATTTTTTTTAAATTGACAAAATAAATCAAAAATAAATCAAAAATAAAAATAAGTGGAAAAGGCGAGAGTGCGCGAGCACACACGAGCAAAGACAAGCAGCGCAGCTTGATGCGTAGTAAAAAAAATAATAAATAGACAACTGGTCGACCTCATTAGAAATAAAAACCCAAAAGATTAGATAGAAAAACAAACAAACACATAAATGTGGAGAGAAGGGCAGTGCGCGCAGGAGCAAAGGAAACAGCAGACAGACCTGAATCCTTATCTTTACAAGGTCGACCTCAGACCTTTGTTCAGTTTGTCTCGGTGACGGATAATGGAAGGAAGGGCAGGCAACTGGTCGACTTCATTTAAATAAACAAATAAAAAATAAGATAAACTCTCAGGAATAGATAAATAATAACAAAAAAATTGTAAAGTGGAGAAAGCGAGAGCGCGCGAATGCACTCAAGCAAACACAAACAGCACAGCACGATGCGTATTTTTTTTTAAATTGACAAAATAAATCAAAAATAAATCAAAACTAAAAATAAGTGGAAAAGGCGAGAGTGCGCGAGCACACAGGAGCAAAGGCAAGCAGCGCAGCTTGATGCGTAGTAAAAAAAATAATAAATAGACAACTGGTCGACCTCATTAGAAATAAAAACCCAAAAGATTAGATAGACAAACAAACAAACACATAAATGTGGAGAGAAGGGCAGTGCGCGCAGGAGCAAAGGTAAACAGCAGACAGACCTGAATCCTTATCTTTACAAGGTCGACCTCAGAACTTTGTTCAGTTTGTCTCGGTGACGGATAATGGAAGGAAGGGCAGGCAACTGGTCGACTTCATTTAAATAAACAAATAAAAAATAAGATAAACTCTCAGGAATAGATAAATAATAACAAAAAAATTGTAAAGTGGAGAAAGCGAGAGCGCGCGAATGCACTCAAGCAAACACAAACAGCACAGCACGATGCGTATTTTTTTTAAATTGACAAAGTAAATCAAAAATAATTCAAAAATAAAAATAAGTGGAAAAGGCGAGAGTGCGCGAGCACACAGGAGCAAAGGCAAGCAGCGCAGCTTGATGCGTACTGAAAAAAATAATAAATAGACAACTGGTCGACCTCATTAGAAATAAAAACCCAAAAGATTAGATAGACAAACAAACAAACACATAAATGTGGAGAGAAGGGCAGTGCGCGCAGGAGCAAAGGTAAACAGCAGACAGACCTGAATCCTTATCTTTACAAGGTCGACCTCAGAACTTTGTTCAGTTTGTCTCGGTGAAGGATAATGGAAGGAAGGGCAGGCAACTGGTCGACTTCATTTAAATAAACAAATAAAAAATAAGATAAACTCTCAGGAATAGATAAATAATAACAAAAAAATTGTAAAGTGGAGAAAGCGAGAGCGCGCGAATGCACTCAAGCAAACACAAACAGCACAGCACGATGCGTATTTTTTTTTAAATTGACAAAATAAATCAAAAATAAAAATAAGTGGAAAAGGCGAGAGTGCGCGAGCACACAGGAGCAAAGACAAGCAGCGCAGCTTGATGCGTAGTAAAAAAAATAATAAATAGACAACTGGTCGACCTCATTAGAAATAAAAACCCAAAAGATTAGATAGACAAACAAACAAACACATAAATGTGGAGAGAAGGGCAGTGCGCGCAGGAGCAATGGTAAACCGCAGACAGACCTGAATCCTTATCTTTACAAGGTCGACCTCAGAACTTTGTTCAGTTTGTCTCGGTGACGGATAATGGAAGGAAGGGCAGGCAACTGGTCGACTTCATTTAAATAAACAAATAAAAAATAAGATAAACTCTCAGGAATAGATAAATAATGACAAAAAAATTGTAAAGTGGAGAAAGCAAGAGCTCGCGAATGCACTCAAGCAAACACAAACAGCACAGCACGATGCGTATTTTTTTTTAAAATTGACAAAATAAATCAAAAATAAATCAAAAATAAAAATAAGTGGAAAAGGCGAGAGTGCGCGAGCACACAGGAGCAAAGACAAGCTGCGCAGCTTGATGCGTAGTAAAAAAAATAATAAATAGACAACTGGTCGACCTCAGTAGAAATAAAAACCCAAAAGATTAGATAGACAAACAAACAAACACATAAATGTGGAGAGAAGGGCAGTGCGCGCAGGAGCAAAGGTAAACAGCAGACAGACCTGAATCATTATCTTTACAAGGTCGACCTGAGAACTTTGTTCAATTTGTCTCGGTGACGGATAATGGAAGGAAGGGCAGGCAACTGGTCGACTTCATTTAAATAAACAAATAAAAAATAAGATAAACTCTCAGGAATAGATAAATAATAACAAAAAAATTGTAAAGTGGAGAAAGCGAGAGCGCGCGAATGCACTCAAGCAAACACAAACAGCACAGCATGATGCGTATTTTTTTTTAAATTGACAAAATAAATCAAAAATAAATCCAAAATAAAAATAAGTGGAAAAGGCGAGAGTGCGCGAGCACACAGGAGCAAAGACAAGCAGCGCAGCTTGATGCGTAGTAAAAAAAATAATAAATAGACAACTGGTCTACCTCATTAGAAATAAAAACCCAAAAGATTAGATAGACAAACAAACAAACACATAAATGTGGAGAGAAGGGCAGTGCGCGCAGGAGCAAAGGTAAACAGCAGACAGACCTGAATCATTATCTTTACAAGGTCGACCTCAGAACTTTGTTCAATTTGTCTCGGTGACGGATAATGGAAGGAAGGGCAGGCAACTGGTCGACTTCATTTAAATAAACAAATAAAAAATAAGATAAACTCTCAGGAATAGATAAATAATAACAAAAAAATTGTAAAGTGGAGAAAGCGAGAGCGCGCGAATGCACTCAAGCAAACACAAACAGCACAGCACGATGCGTATTTTTTTTAAATTGACAAAATAAATAAAAAATGAATCAAAACTAAAAATAAGTGGAAAAGGCGAGAGTGCGCGAGCACACAGGAGCAAAGACAAGCAGCGCAGCTTGATGCGTAGTAAAAAAAATAATAAATTGACAACTGGTGGACCTCATTAGAAATAAAAACCCAAAAGATTAGATAGACAAACAAACAAACACATAAATGTGGAGAGAAGGGCAGTGCGCGAAGGAGCAAAGGTAAACAGCAGACAGACCTGAATCCTTATCTTTACAAGGTCGACCTCAGAACTTTGTTCAGTTTGTCTCGGTGACGGATAATGGAAGGAAGGGCAGGCAACTGGTCGACTTCATTTAAATAAACAAATAAAAAATAAGATAAACTCTCAGGAATAGATAAATAATAACAAAAAAATTGTAAAGTGGAGAAAGCAAGAGCGCGCGAATGCACTCAAGCAAACACAAACAGCACAGCACGATGCGTATTTTTTTTAAAATTGACAAAATAAATCAAAAATAAATCAAAAATAAAAATAAGCGGAAAAGGCGAGAATGCGCGAGCACACAGGAGCAAAGACAAGCAGCGCAGCTTGATGCGTAGTAAAAAAAATAATAAATAGACAACTGGTCGACCTCATTAGAAATAAAAACCCAAAAGATTAGATAGACAAACAAACAAACACATAAATGTGGAGAGAAGGGCAGTGCGCGCAGGAGCAAAGGTAAACAGCAGACAGACCTGAATCCTTATCTTTACAAGGTCGACCTCAGAACTTTGTTCAGTTTGTCTCGGTGACGGATAATGGAAGGAAGGGCAGGCAACTGGTCGACTTCATTTAAATAAACAAATAAAAAATAAGATAAAACTCTCAGGAATAGATAAATAATAACAAAAAAATTGTAAAGTGGAGAAAGCGAGAGCGCGCGAATGCACTCAAGCAAACACAAACAGCACAGCACGATGCGTATTTTTTTTAAATTGACAAATAAATCAAAAATAAACAAAAATAAAAATAAGTGGAAAAGGCGAGAGTGCGCGAGCACACAGGAGCAAAGACAAGCAGCGCAGCTTGATGCGTAGTAAAAAAAATAATAAATAGACAACTGGTCGACCTCATTAGAAATAAAAACCCAAAAGATTAGATAGACAAACAAACAAACACATAAATGTGGAGAGAAGGGCAGTGCGCGCAGGAGCAAAGGTAAACAGCAGACAGACCTGAATCCTTATCTTTACAAGGTCGACCTCAGAACTTTGTTCAGTTTGTCTCGGTGACGGATAATGGAAGGAAGGGCAGGCAACTGGTCGACTTCATTTAAATAAACAAATAAAAAATAAGATAAACTCTCAGGAATAGATAAATAATAACAAAAAAATTGTAAAGTGGAGAAAGCGAGAGCGCGCGAATGCACTCAAGCAAACACAAACAGCACAGCACGATGCGTATTTTTTTTTAAATTGACAAAATAAATCAAAAATAAATCAAAAATAAAAATAAGTGGAAAAGGCGAGAGTGCGCGAGCACACAGGAGCAAAGACAAGCAGCGCAGCTTGATGCGTAGTAAAAAAAATAATAAATAGACAACTGGTCGACCTCATTAGAAATAAAAACCCAAAAGATTAGATAGACAAACAAACAAACACATAAATGTGGAGAGAAGGGCAGTGCGCGCAGGAGCAAAGGTAAACAGCAGACAGACCTGAATCCTTATCTTTACAAGGTCGACCTCAGAACTTTGTTCAGTTTGTCTCGGTGACGGATAATGGAAGGAAGGGCAGGCAACTGGTCGACTTCATTTAAATAAACAAATAAAAAATAAGATAAACTCTCAGGAATAGATAAATAATAACAAAAAAATTGTAAAGTGGAGAAAGCGAGAGCGCGCGAATGCACTCAAGCAAACACAAACAGCACAGCACGATGCGTATTTTTTTTTAAATTGACAAAATAAATCAAAAATAAATCAAAATAAAAATAAGTGGAAAAGGCGAGAGTGCGCGAGCACACAGGAGCAAAGACAAGCAGCGCAGCTTGATGCGTAGTAAAAAAAATAATAAATAGACAACTGGTCGACCTCAGTAGAAATAAAAACCCAAAAGATTAGATAGACAAACAAACAAACACATAAATGTGGAGAGAAGGGCAGTGCGCGCAGGAGCAAAGGTAAACAGCAGACAGACCTGAATCATTATCTTTACAAGGTCGACCTCAGAACTTTGTTCAATTTGTCTCGGTGACGGATAATGGAAGGAAGGGCAGGCAACTGGTCGACTTCATTTAAATAAACAAATAAAAAATAAGATAAACTCTCAGGAATAGATAAATAATAACAAAAAAATTGTAAAGTGGAGAAAGCGAGAGCGCGCGAATGCACTCAAGCAAACACAAACAGCACAGCACGATGCGTATTTTTTTTAAATTGACAAAATAAATCAAAAATAAATCCAAAATAAAAATAAGTGGAAAAGGCGAGAGTGCGCGAGCACACAGGAGCAAAGACAAGCAGCGCAGCTTGATGCGTAGTAAAAAAAATAATAAATAGACAACTGGTCGACCTCATTAGAAATAAAAACCCAAAAGATTAGATAGACAAACAAACAAACACATAAATGTGGAGAGAAGGGCAGTGCGCGCAGGAGCAAAGGTAAACAGCAGACAGACCTGAATCCTTATCTTTACAAGGTCGACCTCAGAACTTTGTTCAGTTTGTCTCGGTGACGATAATGGAAGGAAGGGCAGGCAACTGGTCGACTTCATTTAAATAAACAAATAAAAAATAAGATAAACTCTCAGGAATAGATAAATAATAACAAAAAAATTGTAAAGTGGAGAAAGCGAGAGCGCGCGAATGCACTCAAGCAAACACAAACAGCACAGCACGATGCGTATTTTTTTTTAAATTGACAAAATAAATCAAAAATAAAAATAAGTGGAAAAGGCGAGAGTGCGCGAGCACACAGGAGCAAAGACAAGCAGCGCAGCTTGATGCGTAGTAAAAAAAATAATAAATAGACAACTGGTCGACCTCATTAGAAATAAAAACCCAAAAGATTAGATAGACAAACAAACAAACACATAAATGTGGAGAGAAGGGCAGTGCGCGCAGGAGCAAAGGTAAACAGCAGACAGACCTGAATCCTTATCTTTACAAGGTCGACCTCAGAACTTTGTTCAGTGTGTCTCGGTGACGGATAATGGAAGGAAGGGCAGGCAACTGGTCGACTTCATTTAAATAAACAAATAAAAAATAAGATAAACTCTCAGGAATAGATAAATAATAACAAAAAAATTGTAAAGTGGAGAAAGCGAGAGCGCGCGAATGCACTCAAGCAAACACAAACAGCACAGCACGATGCGTATTTTTTTTAAATTGACAAAATAAATAAAAAATAAATCAAAAATAAAAATAAGTGGAAAAGGCGAGAGTGCGCGAGCACACAGGAGCAAAGACAAGCAGCGCAGCTTGATGCGTAGTAAAAAAAATAATAAATAGACAACTGGTCGACCTCATTAGAAATAAAAACCCAAAAGATTAGATAGACAAACAAACAAACACATAAATGTGGAGAGAAGGGCAGTGCGCGCAGGAGCAAAGGTAAACAGCAGACAGACCTGAATCCTTATCTTTACAAGGTCGACCTCAGAACTTTGTTCAGTTTGTCTCGGTGACGGATAATGGAAGGAAGGGCAGGCAACTGGTCGACTTCATTTAAATAAACAAATAAAAAATAAGATAAACTCTCAGGAATAGATAAATAATAACAAAAAAATTGTAAAGTGGAGAAAGCGAGAGCGCGCGAATGCACTCAAGCAAACACAAACAGCACAGCACGATGCGTAATTTTTTTTTAAATTGACAAAATAAATCAAAAATAAACCAAAAATAAAAATAAGTGGAAAAGGCGAGAGTGCGCGAGCACACAGGAGCAAAGACAAGCAGCGCAGCTTGATGCGTAGTAAAAAAAATAATAAATAGACAACTGGTCGACCTCATTAGAAATAAAAACCCAAAAGATTAGATAGACAAACAAACAAACACATAAATGTGGAGAGAAGGGCAGTGCGCGCAGGAGCAAAGGTAAACAGCAGACAGACCTGAATCCTTATCTTTACAAGGTCGACCTCAGAACTTTGTTCAGTTTGTCTCGGTGACGGATAATGGAAGGAAGGGCAGGCAACTGGTCGACTTCATTTAAATAAACAAATAAAAAATAAGATAAACTCTCAGGAATAGATAAATAATAACAAAAAAATTGTAAAGTGGAGAAAGCGAGAGCGCGCGAATGCACTCAAGCAAACACAAACAGCACAGCACGATGCGTATTTTTTTTAAATTGACAAAATAAATCAAAAATAAATCAAAAATAAAAATAAGTGGAAAAGGCGAGAGTGCGCGAGCACACAGGAGCAAAGACAAGCAGCGCAGCTTGATGCGTAGTAAAAAAAATAATAAATAGACAACTGGTCGACCTCATTAGAAATAAAAACCCAAAAGATTAGATAGACAAACAAACAAACACATAAATGTGGAGAGAAGGGCAGTGCGCGCAGGAGCAAAGGTAAACAGCAGACAGACCTGAATCCTTATCTTTACAAGGTCGACCTCAGAACTTTGTTCAGTTTGTCTCGGTGACGGATAATGGAAGGAAGGGCAGGCAACTGGTCGACTTCATTTAAATAAACAAATAAAAAATAAGATAAACTCTCAGGAATAGATAAATAATAACATAAAATTGAAAAGTGGAGAAAGCGAGAGCTCGCGAATGCACTCAAGCAAACACAAACAGCACAGCACGATGCGTATTTTTTATAAATTGACAAAATAAAACAAAATAAATCAAAAATAAAAATAAGTGGAAAAGGCGAGAGTGCGCGAGCACACAGGAGCAAAGACAAGCAGCGCAGCTTGATGCGTAGTAAACAAAATAATAAATAGACAACTGGTCGACCTCATTAGAAATAAAAACCCAAAAGATTAGATAGACAAACAAACAAACACATAAATGTGGAGAGAAGGGCAGTGCGCGCAGGAGCAAAGGTAAACAGCAGACAGACCTGAATCCTTATCTTTACAAGGTCGACCTCAGAACTTTGTTCAGTTTGTCTCGGTGACGGATAATGGAAGGAAGGGCAGGCAACTGGTCGACTTCATTTAAATAAACAAATAAAAAATAAGATAAACTCAGGAATGGATAAATAATAACAAAAAAATTGTAAATTGGAGAAAGCGAGAGCGCACGAATGCACTCAAGCAAACACAAACAGCACAGCACGATGCGTATTTTTTTTAAAATTGACAAAATAAATCAAAAATAAATCAAAAATAAAAATAAGTGGAAAAGGCGAGAGTGCGCGAGCACACAGGAGCAAAGACAAGCAGCGCAGCTTGATGCGTAGTAAAAAAAATAATAAATAGACAACTGGTCGACCTCATTAGAAATAAAAACCCAAAAGATTAGATAGACAAACAAACAAACACATAAATGTGGAGAGAAGGGCAGTGCGCGCAGGAGCAAAGGTAAACAGCAGACAGACCTGAATCCTTATCTTTACAAGGTCGACCTCAGAACTTTGTTCAGTTTGTCTCGGTGACGGATAATGGAAGGAAGGGCAGGCAACTGGTCGACTTCATTTAAATAAACAAATAAAAAATAAGATAAACTCAGGAATGGATAAATAATAACAAAAAAATTGTAAATTGGAGAAAGCGAGAGCGCGCGAATGCACTCAAGCAAACACAAACAGCACAGCACGATGCGTATTTTTTTTAAAATTGACAAAATAAATCAAAAATAAATCAAAAATAAAAATAAGTGGAAAAGGCGAGAGTGCGCGAGCACACAGGAGCAAAGACAAGCAGCGCAGCTTGATGCGTAGTAAAAAAAATAATAAATAGACAACTGGTCGACCTCATTAGAAATAAAAACCCAAAAGATTAGATAGACAAACAAACAAACACATAAATGTGGAGAGAAGGGCAGTGCGCGCAGGAGCAAAGGTAAACAGCAGACAGACCTGAATCCTTATCTTTACAAGGTCGACCTCAGAACTTTGTTCAGTTTGTCTCGGTGACGGATAATGGAAGGAAGGGCAGGCAACTGGTCGACTTCATTTAAATAAACAAATAAAAAATAAGATAAACTCTCAGGAATAGATAAATAATAACAAAAAAATTGTAAATGGAGAAAGCGAGAGCGCACGAATGCACTCAAGCAAACACAAACAGCACAGCACGATGCGTATTTTTTTTAAATTGACAAAATAAATCAAAAATAAATCAAAAATAAAAATAAGTGGAAAAGGCGAGAGTGCGCGAGCACACAGGAGCAAAGACAAGCAGCGCAGCTTGATGCGTAGTAAAAAAAATAATAAATAGACAACTGGTCGACCTCATTAGAAATAAAAACCCAAAAGATTAGATAGACAAACAAACAAACACATAAATGTGGAGAGAAGGGCAGTGCGCGCAGGAGCAAAGGTAAACAGCAGACAGACCTGAATCCTTATCTTTACAAGGTCGACCTCAGAACTTTGTTCAGTTTGTCTCGGTGACGGATAATGGAAGGAAGGGCAGGCAACTGGTCGACTTCATTTAAATAAACAAATAAAAAATAAGATAAACTCTCAGGAATAGATAAATAATAACAAAAAAATTGTAAAGTGGAGAAAGCGAGAGCTCGCGAATGCACTCAAGCAAACACAAACAGCACAGCACGATGCGTATTTTTTTTAAATTGACAAAATAAAACAGAAATAAATCAAAAATAAAAATAAGTGGAAAAGGCGAGAGTGCGCGAGCACACAGGAGCAAAGACAAGCAGCGCAGCTTGATGCGTAGTAAAAAAAATAATAAATAGACAACTGGTCGACCTCATTAGAAATAAAAACCCAAAAGATTAGATAGACAAACAAACAAACACATAAATGTGGAGAGAAGGGCAGTGCGCGGCAGGAGCAAAGGTAAACAGCAGACAGACCTGAATCCTTATCTTTACAAGGTCGACCTCAGAACTTTGTTCAGTTTGTCTCGGTGACGGATAATGGAAGGAAGGGCAGGCAACTGGTCGACTTCATTTAAATAAACAAATAAAAAATAAGACAAACTCTCAGGAATAGATAAATAATAACAAAAAAATTGTAAATGGAGAAAGCGAGAGCGCACGAATGCACTCAAGCAAACACAAACAGCACAGCACGATGCGTATTTTTTTTTAAAATTGACAAAATAAATCAAAAATAAAAATAAGTGGAAAAGGCGAGAGTGCGCGAGCACACAGGAGCAAAGACAAGCAGCGCAGCTTGATGCGTAGTAAAAAAAATAATAAATAGACAACTGGTCGACCTCATTAGAAATAAAAACCCAAAAGATTAGATAGACAAACAAACAAACACATAAATGTGGAGAGAAGGGCAGTGCGCGCAGGAGCAAAGGTAAACAGCAGACAGACCTGAATCCTTATCTTTACAAGGTCGACCTCAGAACTTTGTTCAGTTTGTCTCGGTGACGGATAATGGAAGGAAGGGCAGGCAACTGGTCGACTTCATTTAAATAAACAAATAAAAAATAAGATAAACTCTCAGGAATAGATAAATAATAACAAAAAATTGTAAAAGTGGAGAAAGCGAGAGCTCGCGAATGCACTCAAGCAAACACAAACAGCACAGCACGATGCGTATTTTTTTTAAATTGACAAAATAAAACAAAAATAAATCAAAAATAAAAATAAGTGGAAAAGGCGAGAGTGCGCGAGCACACAGGAGCAAAGACAAGCAGCGCAGCTTGATGCGTAGTAAAAAAATAATAAATAGACAACTGGTCGACCTCATTAGAAATAAAAACCCAAAAGATTAGATAGACAAACAAACAAACACATAAATGTGGAGAGAAGGGCAGTGCGCGCAGGAGCAAAGGTAAACAGCAGACAGACCTGAATCCTTATCTTTACAAGGTCGACCTCAGAACTTTGTTCAGTTTGTCTCGGTGACGGATAATGGAAGGAAGGGCAGGCAACTGGTCGACTTCATTTAAATAAACAAATAAAAAATAAGATAAACTCTCAGGAATAGATAAATAATAACAAAAAAATTGTAAAGTGGAGAAAGCGAGAGCGCGCGAATGCACTCAAGCAAACACAAACAGCACAGCACGATGCGTATTTTTTTTTAAAATTCACAAAATAAATCAAAAATAAAAATAAGTGGAAAAGGCGAGAGTGCGCGAGCACACAGGAGCAAAGACAAGCAGCGCAGCTTGATGCGTAGTAAAAAAAATAATAAATAGACAACTGGTCGACCTCATTAGAAATAAAAACCCAAAAGATTAGATAGACAAACAAACAAACACATAAATGTGGAGAGAAGGGCAGTGCGCGCAGGAGCAAAGGTAAACAGCAGACAGACCTGAATCCTTATCTTTACAAGGTCGACCTCAGAACTTTGTTCAGTTTGTCTCGGTGACGGATAATGGAAGGAAGGGCAGGCAACTGGTCGACTTCATTTAAATAAACAAATAAAAAATAAGATAAACTCTCAGGAATAGATAAATAATAACAAAAAAATTGTAAAGTGGAGAAAGCGAGAGCGCGCGAATGCACTCAAGCAAACACAAACAGCACAGCACGATGCGTATTTTTTTTTTAAATTGACAAAATAAATCAAAAATAAAAATAAGTGGAAAAGGCGAGAGTGCGCGAGCACACAGGAGCAAAGACAAGCAGCGCAGCTTGATGCGTAGTAAAAAAAATAATAAATAGACAACTGGTCGACCTCATTAGAAATAAAAACCCAAAAGATTAGATAGACAAACAAACAAACACATAAATGTGGAGAGAAGGGCAGTGCGCGCAGGAGCAAAGGTAAACAGCAGACAGACCTGAATCCTTATCTTTACAAGGTCGACCTCAGAACTTTGTTCAGTTTGTCTCGGTGACGGATAATGGAAGGAAGGGCAGGCAACTGGTCGACTTCATTTAAATAAACAAATAAAAAATAAGATAAACTCTCAGGAATAGATAAATAATAACAAAAAAATTGTAAAGTGGAGAAAGCGAGAGCGCGCGAATGCACTCAAGCAAACACAAACAGCACAGCGCGATGCGTATTTTTTTTTAAATTGACAAAATAAATCAAAAATAAAAATAAGTGGAAAAGGCGAGAGTGCGCGAGCACACAGGAGCAAAGACAAGCAGCGCAGCTTGATGCGTAGTAAAAAAAATAATAAATAGAAAACTGGTCGACCTCATTAGAAATAAATACCCAAAAGATTAGATAGACAAACAAACAAACACATAAATGTGGAGAGAAGGGCAGTGCGCGCAGGAGCAAAGGTAAACAGCAGACAGACCTGAATCCTTATCTTTACAAGGTCGACCTCAGAACTTTGTTCAGTTTGTCTCGGTGACGGATAATGGAAGGAAGGGCAGGCAACTGGTCGACTTCATTTAAATAAACAAATAAAAAATAAGATAAACTCTCAGGAATAGATAAATAATAACAAAAAAATTGTAAAGTGGAGAAAGCGAGAGCGCGCGAATGCACTCAAGCAAACACAAACAGCACAGCACGATGCGTATTTTTTTTTAATTGACAAAATAAATCAAAAATAAAAATAAGTGGAAAAGGCGAGAGTGCTCGAGCACACAGGAGCAATGACAAGCAGCGCAGCTTGATGCGTAGTAAAAAAAATAATAAATAGACAACTGGTCGACCTCATTAGAAATAAAAACCCAAAAGATTAGATAGACAAACAAACAAACACATAAATGTGGAGAGAAGGGCAGTGCGCGCAGGAGCACAGGTAAACAGCAGACAGACCTGAATCCTTATCTTTACAAGGTCGACCTCAGAACTTTGTTCAGTTTGTCTCGGTGACGGATAATGGAAGGAAGGGCAGGCAACTGGTCGACTTCATTTAAATAAACAAATAAAAAATAAGATAAACTCTCAGGAATAGATAAATAATAACAAAAAAATTGTAAAGTGGAGAAAGCGAGAGCGCGCGAATGCACGCAAGCAAACACAAACAGCACAGCACGATGCGTATTTTTTTTTAAATTGACAAAGTAAATCAAAAATAAAAATAAGTGGAAAAGGCGAGAGTGCTCGAGCACACAGGAGCAATGACAAGCAGCGCAGCTTGATGCGTAGTAAAAAAAATAATAAATAGACAACTGGTCGACCTCATTAGAAATAAAAACCCAAAAGATTAGATAGACAAACAAACAAACACATAAATGTGGAGAGAAGGGCAGTGCGCGCAGGAGCACAGGTAAACAGCAGACAGACCTGAATCCATTATCTTTACAAGGTCGACCTCAGAACTTTGTTCAGTTTGTCTCGGTGACGGATAATGGAAGGAAGGGCAGGCAACTGGTCGACTTCATTTAAATAAACAAATAAAAAATAAGATAAACTCTCAGGAATAGATAAATAATAACAAAAAAATTGTAAAGTGGAGAAAGCGAGAGCGCGCGAATGCACGCAAGCAAACAGCACAGCACGATGCGTATTTTTTTTTAAATTGACAAAGTAAATCAAAAATAAATCAAAAATAAAAATAAGTGGAAAAGGCGAGAGTGCGCGAGCACACAGGAGCAAAGACAAGCAGCGCAGCTTGATGCGTAGTAAAAAGAATAATAAATAGACAACTGGTCGACCTCATTAGAAATAAAAACCCAAAAGATTAGATAGACAAACAAACAAACACATAAATGTGGAGAGATGGGCAGTGCGCGCAGGAGCAAAGGTAAACAGCAGACAGACCTGAATCCTTATCTTTACAAGGTCGACCTCAGAACTTTGTACAGTTTGTCTCCGTGACGGATAATGGAAGGAAGGGCAGGCAACTGGTCGACTTCATTTAAATAAACAAATAAAAAATAAGATAAACTCTCAGGAATAGATAAATAATAACACAAAATTGTAAAGTGGAGAAAGCGAGAGCACGCGAATGCACTCAAGCAAACACAAACGGCACAGCACGATGCGTATTTTTTTTAAATTGACAAAATATTTCAAAAATAAATCAAAAATAAAAATAAGTGGAAAAGGCGAGAGTGCGCGAGCACACAGGAGCAAAGACAAGCAGCGCAGCTTGATGCGTAGTAAAAAAAATAATAAATAGACAACTGGTCGACCTCATTAGAAATAAAAACCCAAAAGATTAGATAGACAAACAAACAAACACATAAATGTGGAGAGAAGGGCAGTGCGCGCACGAGCAAAGGTAAACAGCAGACAGACCTGAATCCTTATCTTTACAAGGTCGACCTCAGAACTTTGTTCAGTTTGTCTCGTTGACGGATAATGGAAGGAAGGGCAGGCAACTGGTCGACTTCATTTAAATAAACAAATAAAAATTAAGATAAACTCTCAGGAATAGATAAATAATAACAAAAATATTGTAAAGTGGAGAAAGCGAGAGCGCGCGAATGCACTCAAGCAAACACAAACAGCACAGCACGATGCGTATTTTTTTTTAAAATTGACAAAATAAATCAAAAATAAATCAAAAATAAAAATAAGTGGAAAAGGCGAGAGTGCGCGAGCACACAGGAGCAAAGACAAGCAGCGCAGCTTGATGCGTAGTAAAAAAAATAATAAATAGACAACTGGTCGACCTCATTAGAAATAAAAACCCAAAAGATTAGATAGACAAACAAACAAACACATAAATGTGGAGAGAAGGGCAGTGCGCGCAGGAGCAAAGGTAAACAGCAGACAGACCTGAATCCTTATCTTTACAAGGTCGACCTCAGTACTTTGTTCAGTTTGTCTCGGTGACCGATAATGGAAGGAAGGGCAGGCAACTGGTCGACTTCATTTAAATAAACAAATAAAAAATAAGATAAACACTCAGGAATAGATAAATAATAACAAAAAAATTGTAAAGTGGAGAAAGCGAGAGCGCGCGAATGCACTCAAGCAAACACAAACAGCCCAGCACGATGCGTATTTTTTTTTAAATTGACAAAATAAATCAAAAATAAATCAAAAATAAAAATAAGTGGAAAAGGCGAGAGTGCGCGAGCACACAGGAGCAAAGACAAGCAGCGCAGCTTGATGCGTAGTAAAAAAAATAATAAATAGACAACTGGTCGACCTCATTAGAAATAAAAACCCAAAAGATTAGATAGACAAACAAACAAACACATAAATGTGGAGAGACGGGCAGTGCGCGCAGGAGCAAAGGTAAACAGCAGACAGACCTGAATCTTATCTTTACAAGGTCGACCTCAGAACTTTGTTCAGTTTGTCTCGGTGACGGATAATGGAAGGAAGGGCAGGCAACTGGTCGACTTCATTTAAATAAACAAATAAAAAATAAGAAAAGCTCTCAGGAATAGATAAATAATAACATAAAAATTGAAAAGTGGAGAAAGCGAGAGCTCGTGAATGCACTCAAGCAAACACAAACAGCACAGCACGATGCGTATTTTTTTATAAATTGACAAAATAAAACAAAAGTAAATCAAAAATAAAAATAAGTGGAAAAGGCGAGAGTGCGCGAGCACACAGGAGCAAAGACAAGCAGCGCAGCTTGATGCGTAGTAAACAAAATAATAAATAGACAACTCGTCGACCTCATTAGAAATAAAAACCCAAAAGATTAGATAGACAAACAAACAAACACATAAATGTGGAGAGAAGGGCAGTGCGGGCAGGAGCAAAGGTAAACAGCAGACAGACCTGAATCCTTATCTTTACAAGGTCGACCTCAGAACTTTGTTCAGTTTGTCTCGGTGACGGATAATGGAAGGAAGGGCAGGCAACTGGTCGACTTCATTTAAATAAACAAATAAAAAATAAGATAAACTCAGGAATGGATAAATAATAACAAAAAAATTGTAAATTGGAGAAAGAGAGAGCGCGCGTATGCACTCAAGCAAACACAAACAGCACAGCACGATGCGTATTTTTTTTTAAATTGACAAAATAAATCAAAAATAAATCAAAAATAAAAATAAGTGGAAAAGGCGAGAGTGCGCGAGCACACAGGAGCAAAGACAAGCAGGGCAGCTTGATGCGTAGTAAAAAAAATAATAAATAGACAACTGGTCGACCTCATTAGAAATAAAAACCCAAAAGATTAGATAGACAAACAAACAAACACATAAATGTGGAGAGAAGGGCAGTGCGCGCAGGAGCAAAGGTAAACAGCAGACAGACCTGAATCCTTATCTTTACAAGGTCGACCTCAGAACTTTGTTCAGTTTGTCTCGGTGACGGATAATGGAAGGAAGGGCAGGCAACTGGTCGACTTCATTTAAATAAACAAATAAAAAATAAGATAAACTCAGGAATGGATAAATAATAACAAAAAAATTGTAAATTGGAGAAAGCGAGAGCGCACGAATGCACTCAAGCAAACACAAACAGCACAGCACGATGCGTATTTTTTTTTAAAATTGACAAAATAAATCAAAAATAAAAATAAGTGGAAAAGGCGAGAGTGCGCGAGCACACAGGAGCAAAGACAAGCAGCGCAGCTTGATGCGTAGTAAAAAAAATAATAAATAGACAACTGGTCGACCTCATTAGAAATAAAAACCCAAAAGATTAGATAGACAAACAAACAAACACATAAATGTGGAGAGAAGGGCAGTGCGCGCAGGAGCAAAGGTAAACAGCAGACAGACCTGAATCCTTATCTTTACAAGGTCGACCTCAGAACTTTGTTCAGTTTGTCTCGGTGACGGATAATGGAAGGAAGGGCAGGCAACTGGTCGACTTCATTTAAATAAACAAATAAAAAATAAGATAAACTCTCAGGAATAGATAAATAATAACATAAAAATTGAAAAGTGGAGAAAGCGAGAGCTCGCGAATGCACTCAAGCAAACACAAACAGCACAGCACGATGCGTATTTTTTTATAAATTGACAAAATAAAACAAAAATAAATCAAAAATAAAAATAAGTGGAAAAGGCGAGAGTGCGCGAACACACAGGAGCAAAGACAAGCAGCGCAGCTTGATGCGTAGTAAACAAAATAAGAAATAGACAACTGGTCGACCTCATTAGAAATAAAAACCCAAAAGATTAGATAGACAAACAAACAAACACATAAATGTGGAGAGAAGGGCAGTGCTCGCAGGAGCAAAGGTAAACAGCAGACAGACCTGAATCCTTATCTTTACAAGGTCGACCTCAGAACTTTGTTCAGTTTGTCTCGGTGACGGATAATGGAAGGAAGGGCAGGCAACTGGTCGACTTCATTTAAATAAACAAATAAAAAATAAGATAAACTCAGGAATGAATAAATAATAACAAAAAAATTGTAAATTGGAGAAAGCGAGAGCGCACGAATGCACTCAAGCAAACACAAACAGCACAGCACGATGCGTATTTTTTTTTAAAATTGACAAAATAAATCAAAAATAAAAATAAGTGGAAAAGGCGAGAGTGCGCGAGCACACAGGAGCAAAGACAAGCAGCGCAGCTTCATGCGTAGTAAAAAAAATAATAAATAGACAACTGGTCGACCTCATTAGAAATAAAAACCCAAAAGATTAGATAGACAAACAAACAAACACATAAATGTGGAGAGAAGGGCAGTGCGCGCAGGAGCAAAGGTAAACAGCAGACAGACCTGAATCCTTATCTTTACAAGGTCGACCTCAGAACATTGTTCAGTTTGTCTCGGTGACGGATAATGGAAGGAAGGGCAGGCAACTGTTCGACTTCATTTAAATAAACAAATAAAAAATAAGATAAACTCTCAGGAATAGATAAATAATAACAAAAATTGTAAAGTGGAGAAAGCGAGAGCGCGCGAATGCACTCAAGCAAACACAAACAGCACAGCACGATGCGTATTTTTTTTTAAATTGACAAAATAAATCAAAAATAAAAATAAGTGGAAAAGGCGAGAGTGCGCGAGCACACAGGAGCAAAGACAAGCAGCGCAGCTTGATGCGTAGTAAAAAAAATAATAAATAGACAACTGGTCGACCTCATTAGAAATAAAAACCCAAAAGATTAGATAGACAAACAAACAAACACATAAATGTGGAGAGAAGGGCAGTGCGCGCAGGAGCAAAGGTAAACAGCAGACAGACCTGAATCCCTATCTTTACAAGGTCGACCTCAGAACTTTGTTCAGTTTGTCTCGGTGACGGATAATGGAAGGAAGGGCAGGCAACTGATCGACTTCATTTAAATAAACAAATAAAAAATAAGATAAACTCTCAGGAATAGATAAATAATAACAAAAAAATTGTAAAGTGGAGAAAGCGAGAGCGCGCGAATGCACTCAAGCAAACACAAACAGCACAGCACGATGCGTATTTTTTTTAAATTGACAAAATAAATCAAAAATAAATCAAAAATAAAAATAAGTGGAAAAGGCGAGAGTGCGCGAGCACACAGGAGCAAAGACAAGCAGCGCAGCTTGATGCGTAGTAAAAAAAATAATAAATAGACAACTGGTCGAACTCATTAGAAATAAAAACCCAAAAGATTAGATAGACAAACAAACAAACACATAAATGTGGAGAGACGGGCAGTGCGCGCAGGAGCAAAGGTAAACAGCAGACAGACCTGAATCTTATCTTTACAAGGTCGACCTCAGAACTTTGTTCAGTTTGTCTCGGTGACGGATAATGGAAGGAAGGGCAGGCAACTGGTCGACTTCATTTAAATAAACAAATAAAAAATAAGAAAAGCTCTCAGGAATAGATAAATAATAACATAAAAATTGAAAAGTGGAGAAAGCGAGAGCTCGTGAATGCACTCAAGCAAACACAAACAGCACAGCACGATGCGTATTTTTTTATAAATTGACAAAATAAAACAAAAGTAAATCAAAAATAAAAATAAGTGGAAAAGGCGAGAGTGCGCGAGCACACAGGAGCAAAGACAAGCAGCGCAGCTTGATGCGTAGTAAACAAAATAATAAATAGACAACTGGTCGACCTCATTAGAAATAAAAACCCAAAAGATTAGATAGACAAACAAACAAACACATAAATGTGTAGAGAAGGGCAGTGCGGGCAGGAGCAAAGGTAAACAGCAGACAGACCTGAATCCTTATCTTTACAAGGTCGACCTCAGAACTTTGTTCAGTTTGTCTCGGTGACGGATAATGGAAGGAAGGGCAGGCAACTGGTCGACTTCATTTAAATAAACAAATAAAAAATAAGATAAACTCAGGAATGGATAAATAATAACAAAAAAATTGTAAATTGGAGACAGAGAGAGCGCGCGTATGCACTCAAGCAAACACAAACAGCACAGCACGATGCGTATTTTTTTTTTAAAATTGACAAAATAAATCAAAAATAAATCAAAAATAAAAATAAGTGGAAAAGGCGAGAGTGCGCGAGCACACAGGAGCAAAGACAAGCAGCGCAGCTTGATGCGTAGTAAAAAAAATAATAAATAGACAACTGGTCGACCTCATTAGAAATAAAAACCCAAAAGATTAGATAGACAAACAAACAAACACATAAATGTGGAGAGAAGGGCAGTGCGCGCAGGAGCAAAGGTAAACAGCAGACAGACCTGAATCCTTACCTTTACAAGGTCGACCTCAGAAATTTGTTCAGTTTGTCTCGGTGACGGATAATGGAAGGAAGGGCAGGCAACTGGTCGACTTCATTTAAATAAACAAATAAAAAATAAGATAAACTCTCAGGAATAGATAAATAATAACAAAAAAATTGTAAAGTGGAGAAAGCGAGAGCGCGCGAATGCACTCAAGCAAACACAAACAGCACAGCACGATGCGTATTTTTTTTTAAATTGACAAAATAAATCAAAAATAAAAATAAGTGGAAAAGGCGAGAGTGCGCGAGCACACAGGAGCAAAGACAAGCAGCGCAGCTTGATGCGTAGTAAACAAAATAATAAATAGACAACTGGTCGACCTCATTAGAAATAAAAACCCAAAAGATTAGATAGACAAACAAACAAACACATAAATGTGGAGAGAAGGGCAGTGCGCGCAGGAGCAAAGGTAAACAGCAGACAGACCTGAATCCTTATCTTTACAAGGTCGACCTCAGAACTTTGTTCAGTTTGTCTCGGTGACGGATAATGGAAGGAAGGGCAGGCAACTGGTCGACTTCATTTAAATAAACAAATAAAAAATAAGATAAACTCTCAGGAATAGATAAATAATAACAAAAAATTGTAAAGTGGAGAAAGCGAGAGCGCGCGAATGCACTCAAGCAAACACAAACAGCACAGCACGATGCGTATTTTTTTTTAAATTGACAAAATAAATCAAAAATAAATCAAAAATAAAAATAAGTGGAAAAGGCGAGAGTGCGCGAGCACACAGGAGCAAAGACAAGGAGCGCAGCTTGATGCGTAGTAAACAAAATAATAAATAGACAACTGGTCGACCTCATTAGAAATAAAAACCCAAAAGATTAGTTAGACAAACAAACAAACACATAAATGTGGAGAGAAGGGCAGTGCGGGCAGGAGCAAAGGTAAACAGCAGACAGACCTGAATCCTTATCTTTACAAGGTCGACCTCAGAACTTTGTTCAGTTTGTCTCGGTGACGGATAATGGAAGGAAGGGCAGGCAACTGGTCGACTTCATTTAAATAAACAAATAAAAAATAAGATAAACTCAGGAATGGATAAATAATAACAAAAAAATTGTAAATTGGAGAAAGCGAGAGCGCACGAATGCTCTCAAGCAAACACAAACAGCACAGCACGATGTGTAATTTTTTTTTAAATTGACAAAATAAATCAAAAATAAACAAAAAATAAAAATAAGTGGAAAAGGCGAGAGTGCGCGAGCACACAGGAGCAAAGACAAGCAGCGCAGCTTGATGCGTAGTAAAAGAAATAATAAATAGACAACTGGTCGACCTCATTAGAAATAAAAACCCAAAAGATTAGATAGACAAACAAACAAACACATAAATGTGGAGAGATGGGCAGTGCGCGCAGGAGAAAAGGTAAACAGCAGACAGACCTGAATCCTTATCTTTACAAGGTCGACCTCAGAACTTTGTTCTGTTTGTCTCGGTGACGGATAATGGAAGGAAGGGCAGGCAACTGGTCGACTTCATTTAAATAAACAAATAAAAAATAAGATAAACTCTCAGGAATAGATAAATAATAACAAAAAAATTGTAAAGTGGAGAAAGCAAGAGCGCGCGAATGCACTCAAGCAAACACAAACAGCACAGCACGATGCGTATTTTTTTTTAAATTGACAAAATATATCAAAAATAAATCAAAAATAAAAATAAGTGGAAAAGGCGAGAGTGCGCGAGCACACAGGAGCAAAGACAAGCAGCGCAGCTTGATGCGTAGTAAAAAGAATAATAGACAACTGGTCGACCTCATTAGAAATAAAAACCCAAAAGATTAGATAGACAAACAAACAAACACATAAATGTGGAGAGAAGTGCAGTGCGCGCAGGAGCAAAGGTAAACAGCAGACAGACCTGAATCCTTATCTTTACAAGGTCGACCTCAGAACTTTGTTCAGTTTGTCTCGGTGACGGATAATGGAAGGAAGGCCAGGCAACTGGTCGACTTCACTTAAATAAACAAATAAAAAATAAGATAAACTCTCAGGAATAGATAAATAATAACATGAAAATTGAAAAGTGGAGAAAGCGAGAGCTCGCGAATGCACTCAAGCAAACACAAACAGCACAGCACGATGCGTATTTTTTTATAAATTGACAAAATAAAACAAAAATAAATCAAAAATAAAAATAAGTGGAAAAGGCGAGAGTGCGCGAGCACACAGGAGCAAAGACAAGCAGCGCAGCTTGATGCGTAGTAAACAAAATAATAAATAGACAACTGGTCGACCTCATTAGAAATAAAAACCCAAAAGATTAGTTAGACAAACAAACAAACACATAAATGTGGAGAGAAGGGCAGTGCGGGCAGGAGCAAAGGTAAACAGCAGACAGAACTGAATCCTTATCTTTACAAGGTCGACCTCAGAACTTTGTTCAGTTTCTCTCGGTGACGGATAATGGAAGGAAGGGCAGGCAACTGGTCGACTTCATTTAAATAAACAAATAAAAAATAAGATAAACTCAGGAATGGATAAATAATAAAAAAAAATTGTAAATTGGAGAAAGCGAGAGCGCACGAATGCACTCAAGCAAACACAAACAGCACAGCACGATGCGTATTTTTTTTTAAAATTGACAAAATAAATCAAAAATAAAAATAAGTGGAAAAGGCGAGAGTGCGCGAGCACACAGGAGCAAAGACAAGCAGCGCAGCTTGATGCGTAGTAAAAAAAATAATAAATAGACAACTGGTCGACCTCATTAGAAATAAAAACCCAAAAGATTAGATAGATAAACAAACAAACACATAAATGTGGAGAGAAGGGCAGTGCGCGCAGGAGCAAAGGTAAACAGCAGACAGACCTGAATCCTTATCTTTACAAGGTCGACCTCAGAACTTTGTTCAGTTTGTCTCGGTGACGGATAATGGAAGGAAGGGCAGGCAACTGGTCCACTTAATTTAAATAAACAAATAAAAAATAAGATAAACTCTCAGGAATAGATAAATAATAACATAAAAATTGAAAAGTGGAGAAAGCGAGAGCTCGCGAATGCACTCAAGCAAACACAAACAGCACAGCACGATGCGTATTTTTTTATAAATTGACAAAATAAAACAAAAATAAATCAAAAATAAAAATAAGTGGAAAAGGCGAGAGTGCGCGAACACACAGGAGCAAAGACAAGCAGCGCAGCTTGATGCGTAGTAAACAAAATAATAAATAGACAACTGGTCGACCTCATTAGAAATAAAAACCCAAAAGATTAGATAGACAAACAAACAAACACATAAATGTGGAGAGAAGGGCAGTGCTCGCAGGAGAAAAGGTAAACAGCAGACAGACCTGAATCCTTATCTTTACAAGGTCGACCTCAGAACTTTGTTCAGTTTGTCTCGGTGACGGATAATGGAAGGAAGGGCAGGCAACTGGTCGACTTCATTTAAATAAACAAATAAAAAGTAAGATAAACTCAGGAATGCATAAATAATAACAAAAAAATTGTAAATTGGAGAAAGCGAGAGCGCACGAATGCACTCAAGCAAACACAAACAGCACAGCACGATGCGTATTTTTTTTAAAATTGACAAAATAAATCAAAAATAAAAATAAGTGGAAAAGGCGAGAGTGCGCGAGCACACAGGAGCAAAGACAAGCAGCGCAGCTTCATGCGTAGTAAAAAAAAATAATAAATAGACAACTGGTCGACCTCATTAGAAATAAAAACCCAAAAGATTAGATAGACAAACAAACAAACACATAAATGTGGAGAGAAGGGCAGTGCACGCAGGAGCAAAGGTAAACAGCAGACAGACCTGAATCCTTATCTTTACAAGGTCGACCTCAGAACATTGTTCAGTTTGTCTCGGTGACGGATAATGGAAGGAAGGGCAGGCAACTGGTCGACTTCATTTAAATAAACAAATAAAAAATAAGATAAACTCTCAGGAATAAATAAATAATAACAAAAAAATTGTAAAGTGGAGAAAGCGAGAGCGCGCGAATGCACTCAAGCAAACACAAACAGCACAGCACGATGCGTATTCTTTTTAAATTGACAAAATAAATCAAAAATAAATCAAAAATAAAAATAAGTGGAAAAGACAAGAGTGCGCGAGCACACAGGAGCAAAGACAAGCAGCGCAGCTTGATGCGTAGTAAAAAAAAATAATAAATAGACAACTGGTCGACCTCATTAGAAATAAAAACCCAAAAGATTAGATAGACAAACAAACAAACACATAAATGTGGAGAGGACGGGCAGTGCGCGCAGGAGCAAAGGTAAACAGCAGACAGACCTGAATCTTATCTTTACAAGTCGACCTCAGAACTTTGTTCAGTTTGTCTCGGTGACGGATAATGGAAGGAAGGGCAGGCAACTGGTCGACTTAATTTAAATAAACAAATAAAAAATAAGAAAACCTCTCAGGAATAGATAAATAATAACATAAAAATTGAAAAGTGGAGAAAGCGAGGAGCGCGCGAATGCACTCAAGCAAACACAAACAGCACAGCACGATGCCGTAATTTTTTTTTAAATTGACAAAATAAATCAAAATAAAATCAAAAATAAAAATAAGTGGAAAAGGCGGAGAGTGCGGGAGCACACAGGAGCAAAGACAAGCAGCGCAGCTTGATGCGTAGTAAACAAAATAATAAATAGACAACTAGTCGACCTCATTAGAAATAAAAACCCAAAAGATTAGTTAGACAAACAAACAAACACATAAATGTGGGGAGAAGGGCAGTGCGGGCAGGAGCAAAGGTAAACAGCAGACAGACCTGAATCCTTATCTTTACAAGGTCGACCTCAGAACTTTGTTCAGTTTGTCTCGGTGACGGATAATGGAAGGAAGGGCAGGCAACTGGTCGACTTCATTTAAATAAACAAATAAAAAATAAGATAAACTCAGGAATGGATAAATAATAACAAAAAAATTGTAAAGTGGAGAAAGCGAGGGAGCGCGCGAATGCACTCAAGCAAACACAAACAGCACAGCACGATGCGTATTTTTTTTTAAATTGACAAAATAAATCAAAAATAAAAATAAGTGGAAAAGGCGAGAGTGCGCGAGCACACAGGAGCAAAGACAAGCAGCGCAGCTTGATGCGTAGTAAAAAAAATAATAAATAGACAACTGGTTCGACCTCATTAGAAATAAAAACCCAAAAGATTAGATAGACAAACAAACAAACACATAAATGTGGAGAGAAGGCAGTGCGCGCAGGAGCAAAGGTAAACAGCAGACAGACCTGAATCATTATCTTTACAAGGTCGACCTCAGAACTTTGTTCAATTTGTCTCGGTGACGGATAATGGAAGGAAGGGCAGGCAACTGGTTCGACTTCATTTAAATAAACAAATAAAAAATAAGATAAACTCTCAGAATAGATAAATAATAACAAAAAAATTGTAAAGTGGAGAAAGCGAGAGCGCGCGAATGCACTCAAGCAAACACAAACAGCACAGCACGATGCGTATTTTTTTTAAATTGACAAAATAAATAAAAAATGAATCAAAACTAAAAATAAGTGGAAAAGGCGAGAGTGCGCGAGCACACAGGAGCAAAGACAAGCAGCGCAGCTTGATGCGTAGTAAAAAAAATAATAAATTGACAACTGGTGGACCTCATTAGAAATAAAAACCCAAAAGATTAGATAGACAAACAAACAAACACATAAATGTGGAGAGAAGGGCAGGTGCGCGAAGGAGCAAAGGTAAACAGCAGACAGACCTGAATCCTTATCTTTACAAGGTCGACCTCAGAACTTTGTTCAGTTTGTCTCGGTGACGGATAATGGAAGGAAGGGCAGGCAACTGGTCGACTTCATTTAAATAAACAAATAAAAAATAAGATAAACTCTCAGGAATAGATAAATAATAACAAAAAAATTGTAAAGTGGAGGAAAGCAAGAGCCGCGCGAATGCACTCAAGCAAACACAAACAGCACAGCACGATGCGTATTTTTTTTAAAATTGACAAAATAAATCAAAAATAAATCAAAAATAAAAATAAGCGGAAAAGGCGAGAATGCGCGAGCACACAGGAGCAAAGACAAGCAGCGCAGCTTGATGCGTAGTAAAAAAAATAAATAAATAGACAACTGGTCGACCTCATTAGAAATAAAAACCCAAAAGATTAGATAGACAAACAAACAAACACATAAATATGGAGAGAAGGGCAGTGCGCGCAGGAGCAAAGGTAAACAGCAGACAGACCTGAATCCTTATCTTACAAGGTCGACCTCAGAACTTTGTTCAGTTTGTCTCGGTGACGGATAATGGAAGGAAGGGCAGGCAACTGGTCGACTTCATTTAAATAAACAAATAAAAAATAAGATAAACTCTCAGGAATAGATAAATAATAACAAAAAAATTGTAAAGTGGAGAAAGCGAGAGCGCGCGAATGCACTCAAGCAAACACAAACAGCACAGCACGATGCGTAATTTTTTTTAAATTGACCAAATAAATCAAAAATAAACCAAAAATAAAAATAAGTGGAAAAGGCGAGAGTGCGCGAGCACACAGGAGCAAAGACAAGCAGCGCAGCTTCATGCGTAGTAAAAAAAATAATAAATAGACAACTGGTCGACCTCATTAGAAATAAAAACCCAAAAGATTAGATAGACAAACAAACAAACACATAAATGTGGAGAGAAGGGCAGTGCGCGCAGGAGCAAAGGTAAACAGCAGACAGACCTGAATCCTTATCTTTACAAGGTCGACCTCAGAACTTTGTTCAGTTTGTCTCGGTGACGGATAATGGAAGGAAGGGCAGGCAACTGGTCGACTTCATTTAAATAAACAAATAAAAAATAAGATAAACTCTCAGGAATAGATAAATAATAACAAAAAAATTGTAAAGTGGAGAAAGCAAGAGCGCGCGAATGCACTTAAGCAAACACAAACAGCACAGCACGATGCGTATTTTTTTTTAAATTGACAAAATATATCAAAAATAAATCAAAAATAAAAATAAGTGGAAAAGGCGAGAGTGCGCGAGCACACAGGAGCAAAGACAAGCAGCGCAGCTTGATGCGTAGTAAAAAGAATAATAGACAACTGGTCGACCTCATTAGAAATAAAAACCCAAAAGATTAGATAGACAAACAAACAAACACATAAATGTGGAGAGAAGTGCAGTGCGCGCAGGAGCAAAGGTAAACAGCAGACAGACCTGAATCCTTATCTTTACAAGGTCGACCTCAGAACTTTGTTCAGTTTGTCTCGGTGACGGATAATGGAAGGAAGGGCAGGCAACTGGTCGACTTCATTTAAATAAACAAATAAAAAATAAGATAAACTCTCAGGAATAGATAAATAATAACATAAAAATTGAAAAGTGGAGAAAGCGAGAGCTCGCGAATGCACTCAAGCAAACACAAACAGCACAGCACGATGCGTATTTTTTATAAATTGACAAAATAAAACAAAAATAAATCAAAAATAAAAATAAGTGGAAAAGGCGAGAGTGCGCGAGCACACAGGAGCAAAGACAAGCAGCGCAGCTTGATGCGTAGTAAACAAAATAATAAATAGACAACTGGTCGACCTCAATAGAAATAAAAACCCAAAAGATTAGTTAGACAAACAAACAAACACATAAATGTGGAGAGAAGGGCAGTGCGGGCAGGAGCAAAGGTAAACAGCAGACAGACCTGAATCCTTATCTTTACAAGGTCGACCTCAGAACTTTGTTCAGTTTGTCTCGGTGACGGATAATGGAAGGAAGGGCAGGCAACTGGTCGACTTCATTTAAATAAACAAATAAAAAATAAGATAAACTCAGGAATGGATAAATAATAACAAAAAAATTGTAAATTGGAGAAAGCGAGAGCGCACGAATGCACTCAAGCAAACACAAACAGCACAGCACGATGTGTATTTTTTTTTAAAATTGACAAAATAAATCAAAAATAAATCAAAAATAAAATAAGTGGAAAAGGCGAGAGTGCGCGAGCACACAGGACTAAAGACAAGCAGCGCAGCTTGATGCGTAGTAAAAAAAATAATAAATAGACAACTGGTCGACCTCATTAGAAATAAAAACCAAAAGATTAGATAGACAAACAAACAAACACATAAATGTGGAGAGAAGGGCAGTGCGCGCAGGAGCAAAGGTAAACAGCAGACAGACCTGAATCCTTATCTTTACAAGGTCGACCACAGAACTTTGTTCAGTTTGTCTCGGTGACGGATAATGGAAGGAAGGGCAGGCAACTGGTCCACTTCATTTAAATAAACAAATAAAAAATAAGATAAACTCTCAGGAATAGATAAATAATAACATAAAAATTGAAAAGTGGAGAAAGCGAGAGCTCGCGAATGCACTCAAGCAAACACAAACAGCACAGCACGATGCGTATTTTTTTATAAATTGACAAAATAAAACAAAAATAAATCAAAAATAAAAATAAGTGGAAAAGGCGAGAGTGCGCGAGCACACAGGAGCAAAGACAAGCAGCGCAG